>NC_084570.2:4445000-4517500 GCF_033978685.3 Nerophis lumbriciformis | reverse complement strand
AAGGGTTTTGGTCCTAAATGATCTCAGTAAGATATTACAGCTTGTTGCTGAGATTTGATGATCTATATTGAGTAAAACATGCTTGAAACTAGAATATCAACTGATGCAAAGCTGTGTCATCAACACTCACAAGTATAAAACTACTTTTTTAAAGTAATAATTTCTTATTTCAAGCATGAAATAAAAAATCATGACAATTGTGTCTCATAATTAAAACAGATGACTGCCAAATGGACATTGCTGTTTTATTGTCAATGAAACAATAGAAAATACGCACTCATATAGTAGTACAGTTGGCACAGTACAGTAAACTGACAGTTAATATTTAAACATTTGAAATGTGACATTTCTAACTATTTTGAACAGAAAAGGTTCATGCACATTCAGATAAATTCTGCAGAATTACAGTTAAAAAATTTTTGACCGGGGTCCGTGCTGTATATATATTGTACTAATTGACTGAAAGAGCACGCACTTGGCGCGATGATGTTATGTTGTCGATGGAAAAATGCATTTTTAGACCATATGATTTGCCTGAGCGGCTAGGAGACCCCGAGAGTAACAAGTGGTTGCCTTGTTGCCTTTCCATTAAGAACAATAAACTAGTTTTTAGTGCAAAATTGCTGGTTTCAAGAAATGCAATGCCGAGCGCATATCATTATGTCAAGATAATGGCACTAGCATTTACTTCATTTAAGAATACTTTTCAACATATTGAGCAAAAACGTCTCATATATTTTTTTTTCTATCAAGAAAAGTGCACTTGTTATTAGTGAGAAAATACTTATTTTAAGCTAATTTTGGGTTCAATGAGGTTAGCTAATTTGACTTGTTTTGGAAAGTCTTGACAAGCCAAATGTTCTTGTTCTGTTGGCAGATAATTTTGCTTAGTTCAAATAAAATACCCCTCATTTTTGTATTATTTTTGCTTGTTTGTGAACACTGACTTTTTGCAGTGTACGTGTCTTGAACAGTAAGCCCTACACGTCCCTAGCTCTCCTCGTCTATGTGCTTCTTTGCTCTCTGTGTTTCCCCTTCATGCTCATTGTCTTGTGTCCTGTGTCGTCACTCTGCAACTTCTCTTTGTTCCCTGGATTCGAGCTGTGTGTCTCGTCTCCCCGGATTCCCTGCTATCTTCTTGCTGTCTTCCTGGACACGGACTCTGACGCCTCGCTCCTGCCCCTGACCTCTTGCTTGCCCACGGACCTCCGAACCTGCCTTGCTCCTTACGGACTTCCACACCTTCCTCAACACCTGCCGGTGACACTCAACATATAATCGCTTCACATAATCACACTTGCACACGTCATTCTATAATTTTAATAAACACGCCTAAGGCTAAGCGACGTCCCTGTCTCAGTGCCGTCTCCTTTTCCACCGCACGTAACAATTATAGTCTAAATAATAATCACGTTGTCACAATAATAACGGTCATTACTTGTATTCCGACACATGACTTCTTCCCGGAAGTGAAAAACAGTAGTGGTCAACAAGCCAAGCGGCGGGCAGAACTACATGAGTACGCAAGGGCCCTGGATCTTCCTGCTAAAAGCAGATCCAAGAATTTCTTTTTTTACTATGGAATGGAATAGAGCCCTATACGTTATCAAAAAAAAAATTTGTCGAGTGATATCAAAGTCAAAGTAAGTAAGTTATACTTGTATAGGATAGGATAAGACTTTATTCTCATTGCACAAGTACAACGAAACTATGTTTTAAGCACAAACCCGTTCAAGATTAGACAAACAAACAGTGTACAGGGTTACAGAACAGTAATGCTGATGGGTCGCCAAAGGCGCCCCGTAAAAGATAAGAAAAAGGTAAAACGCTGGGGAGGAAGATGAGTAAAAAAATACAATCTAGACTGGGCTCCTAAGGGGGCCTAGTCTGGAGTGGGAAAAAACCTCCATGCAATGCACACATAAACACGTTACATTTAATCACGGCAACTCGCAACAGAGGGGCGGGGAGTTGGTGCCCTGGAGGTCGACTGCTGCTATGAAGCGCTGCCAGCCGTCCATCACCCCGAGGGGAAACAAGCGGTGGCGAAGGTGTGGGGTGGGAGAGGGTGTGTGTGTGTGTATGTGCCCATTGTCTTGGGTGTGATGATGTAATCATGTTCATAGACTGAGGTTGATCTGCATGCAAGCAAAAGTTCGACTCCAGGTGTCATTGAGGAGGGAGGGATCAAATCGTAGATTAGGATGTTTGTTTTCCGCGAGCAGACAATACAATGACTTATCTGTTTTATTCGTCCATGCTGGCTGCTCTCATATACAATTTTCCTTTTCAGCAAGCTTCTCCATGATGTGATCCATCTTGCGATTCAGTTCAGAAATCGCCACAGTCTGTGATCCCACAGCCCGGTCCAAACCTTCCATTGCGACGAACAGCCTTTGGGCTCCTTGAGTGGCGACCATCATCTTACGAATTTGACGATACACCAGAGCAATGCCCAGCCCAATCAGCAGGTGGCCCGCGATTACGGTTCCAAATAGCTAGATATCTTCCACGTCCTCGATGGAAAGGACTGAGAGGCACATGATTCTCCATTTATCCCAGGAATCTCTCGCGTACCCCGCAGCAATGGTTCCATCAGGGCAGCCAGGCTCCCCCGAACCTCTTTTCCTCGTCAAAAAGATGTTGTCAATTGCGTCGAGAGTCCAGCTGATCATTTCCATGTCTGATGTTTAGATTTGAGGACAGCGCAAAGAAAGAGGCTTCAAAAAAGTTCGGACAAGACAAAACAAGAGAGCAAGCTGGGGGGAGAAGGGAGCGGAAAAAAATTTGACCGCCCTCACCAGAGGCAAGACAGAAAGAAGGTATAGCACTTAGCAGAAAGTGTAAATGTTCATCTATTCATTTTATTTCTCTTTTATGGTTTTTTTGCATTGTTTTCTGCATTTACAACTATAATTATTCTCAACAAAATGTATTTTGTGTTCATATTTTCATGTGTCCAAGAATTAATTTGATTGACATTATTTATTTTAGGAAACATTTGCCTGGTTTTGGACCGGTCCGGTATTCATCTAACCTTCTGGAATGGATAACCGGTGTGAAATTCCATACAACTTTAAATGGGTTCAAGAACAGATCCACGGCATGAACTAAGAAGTTGCAAACTAACAAACAGATGGACGGACAAGATGAATTGGTGCGGTCCAAACGCCTTCAACGATCTGCTCCAATTATATTCTTTAGACTAGAGCTTTGCTAAAAGTATAATTTTAATGGTAGCTTTTGCAAAGTACCAAGCTTAGTTGTACATATATAGTTCAGTTTGAGTCTATTTTGAACATGCATACGATACAATGTAATGCATGACATATTTCCAGTTGTTTCATTACAGCACTTCCGAAAAGGAGTAGGAAGAAGCAAAGCTTATTTAATCCAACTCCTTTTCATACCATAGCAATTTTATCCAATTTCCTTGTTCTATGTAACAGAACAGTGAACAAATAAATAATAAACAAATAATATACCATAGTAAGTAAACAAATATTAAATACATTAATTACATTTGTCTCAATAAAATAAAATAAAAATAAATAAATAGAAATAAATAAAAAAATTTAAAAAAGGGTTCAAGATATTCATCATAATTCTTGTACTTTGTGAAGACTTGTAGTTTGAACAGTCTCTTAAAGTGAATCATATTGGTGCTTTGTTTGATTTCTTCGGTTAAGCCATTCCATAATTTAATTCCACATACAGATATGCTAAAGGTTTTAAGTGTTGTACGAGCATACAAATGTTTTAAATTAGATTTAGTCTATAAGGTTATATTTGTCCTCTTTTGTTGAGAAGAATTGTTGCACATTTTTGGGTAGCAGGTTATAGTTTGCTTTATGCATAATTTTAGCTGTTTGCAAATTCACATAATCGTTTAATTTCAATAATTGTGATTTAATAAATAAAGGGTTTGCATGTTCTCTAGATCCAACATTATGATTAGTTTAGTTTACCGTATTTTCCGCACTATAAGGCGCACCGGATTATTAGCCGCACCTTCAATGAATGGCATATTTCATAACTTTGTCCACCAATAAGCCGCCCCGGACTATAAGCCGCGCCTACGCTGCGCTAAAGGGAATGTCAAAAAAACAGTCAGATAGGTCAGTCAAACTTTAATAATATATTAAAAACCAGCGTTCTAACAACTCTGTTCACTCCCAAAATGTACGCAAATGTGCAATCACAAACATAGTAAAATTCAAAATAGTGCAGAGCAATAGCAACATAATGTTGCTCGAACGTTAATGTCACAACACACAAAATAAACATAGCGCTCACTTTCTGAAGTTATTCTTCATTCGTAAATCCTTCGTCTTCGGTGTCCGAAGTGAAAAGTTGGGCAAATTTACGATCCACTGGCAGATGTTGGCGTCGTCTGGCGCTGCCTCCTCGTCTTAGTGAAGGTGTGTTCGCCTTCTGTCATCCATTGTTCCCACGCAGTTAGCAGTCTAGCTTCGAATGCCCTGTTGACACCAATATCTAGCGGCTGGAGGTCTTTTGTCAATCCACCCGGAATGACGGCGAGTATTGAATTAAGCGCGTAAGCGTGTCTCTCAATGTGCTGTTATGAGCTAGCAAATATAACAACTACACTACCCAGCATGCAACGATAGTTACGAGCATGCGCGGTAGCCCTGAGAAGCGTTGTTGTATGCTGGGAGTTAGAATGTGGTTATGAGCACGCTGTGAGTAAACGTTGAGAACTCAGTTAACACGCCTCGTCTGCATTATTTATAATTAGACAGACAACACACTTAATAGGAGCCATTTTGGGGTCTTTACATAAACACACAAATGGAAATGAAACGTCACATATCCCAGCATGCACCGCGCGCTTCTTCGTCATCCACTGTTCCCACGCAGTTAGCAGTCTAGCTTCGAATGCCCTGTTGACACCAATATCTAGCGGCTGGAGGTCTTTTGTCAATCCACCCGGAATGACGGCGAGTATTGAATTAAGCGCGTAAGCGTGTCTCTTAATGTGCTGTTATGAGCTAGCAAATATAACAACTACACTACCCAGCATGCAACGATAGTTACGAGCATGCGCGGTAGCCCTGAGAAGCGTTGTTGTATGCTGGCAGTTAGAATGTGGTTATGAGCACGCTGTGAGTAAACGTTGAGAACTCAGTTAACACGCCTCGTCTGCATTATTTATAATTAGACAGACAACACACTTAATAGGAGCCATTTTGGGGTCTTTACATAAACACACAAATGGAAATGAAACGTCACATATCCCAGCATGCACCGCGCGCTTCTTCTACGGGGAAAAAAGATGGCGGCTGTTTACCGTAGTTGCGAGACCTAAACTTTATGAAAATGAATCTTAATATTTATCCATATATAAAGCGCACCGGGTTATAAGGCGCACTGTCAGCTTTTGAGAAAATTTGTGGTTTTTAGGTGCGCCTTATAGTGCGGAAAATACGGTAGTCTTTATTTGAAGGGACAATGCACAGAAACATGAAGATCAAAGACAGATATGTTCTGCACCAGATTATAGCTAAATAGCTCATTTCCATCTGCAGTCCCTGGCTACCTAAATTAAAGAGATACAAAAATCAAGCAAAAAAATTATAACATTCAAATTATACTATAGCATGTAATCAAATTAAGAAAAGTCATAAAATGCCCTTTCAATGACACATACTTATTATACTTTACAACCACACCTCAATTACATCATCACACATAGACAATACATGCTCTTGTTCACATTTGTCATCATTTGTAAAAACAACCATGATTTTAACAGACCTCACGACTTACAACAAAATGTTCTCATGCATAAATATAGTACACATTAAGTTGACATACCAAACATAGCGCCCACCTCAGTGACCGTGCGAGCAACTTTGATTGCTCCAAAGCCACATTTTAACTTCAATTGTGAATTGAAGAGTAATCTGTTAGACTTTTCAAGTTTGTAGTGAGGTTGTTCCATTCCTTTGAACTTTTTTTGTAACACCACAAATGAAGTCAATCAATCAATCAATGTTTATTTATTTAGCCCTAAATCACGAGTGTCTCAAAGGGCTGCACAAGCCACAACGAGATCCCACATCAGGGCAAGGAAAAACTCAACCCAATGGGATGACAATGAGAAACCTTGGAGGGGACCCCCTCTGGGTGACCGATGCAATGGATGTCGAGAGGATCTAGTTAATAGTGTGACAGACCAGTCCATAGTGGATCTAACATAATAGTGAGAGTCCAGAGTGCACATTTGAAGTTGTTTCCCAATATTTCTGCACAATAACTCAGACATGGCAACACTAGTGATATTTATTAGTGTATAATATAGTTTTACTTTGTGTAATAAACCAACTAAACAGCAATCTGCACAGTAATATCAATCAATCAATCAATGTTTATTCATATAGCCCTAAATCACAAGTGTCTCAAAGGGCTGCACAAGCCACAACGACATCCTCGGTTCAGAGCCCACAAAAGGGCAAGGAAAAACTCACAACCCAGTGGGATGTCAATGTGAATGACTATGAGAAACCTTGGAGAGGACCGCAGATGTGGGTGACCCCCCTCCCCACCCCCTAGGGGAGACCGGATGCAATGGACATCGAGTGGGTCTAGCATAATATTGTGAAAGTCCAGTCCATAGTGGATCTAACATAATAGTAAGAGTCCAGTCCATAGTGGGGCCAGCAGGAGACTATCCCGAGCGGAGACGGGTCAGCAGCGCAGAGACGTCCCCAACCGATGCACGGGCGAGTGGTCCACCCCGGGTCCCGACTCTGGACAGCCAGCGCTTCATCCATGGCTACCGGACCTGTGCCCACCCCCTCCACAAGGGAGAGGGGGGCAGAGGAGAAAAAAAAAGAAACGGCAGATCAACTGGTCTAAAAAGGGGGTCTATTTAAAGGCTAGAGTATACAAATGAGTTTTAAGATGGGACTTAAATGCTCCTACTGAGGTAACATCTCTAACTGTTACCGGGAGGGCATTCCATTGTACTGGAGCCCGAATAGAATACGCTCTATAGCCCACAGACTTTTTTTGGGCTCTGGGAATCACTAATAAGCCGGAGTTCTTTGAACGCAGATTTTTTGCTGGGACATATGGCATACTTGCCAACCCTCCCGATTTTCCCGGGAGACTCCGGAATTTCAGTGCCCCTCCCGAAAATCTCCCGGGGCAACCGTTCTCCCGAACTTCTCCCGATTTCCACCCGGTTAACAATTTTGGTAGCGTGCCTTAAAAAGCACTGCCTTTAACGTCCTCTACAACCCGTCGTCAGGTCCGCTTTTCCTCCATACAAACATTGTGCCGGCCCAGTAACATAATATACGTGGCTTTAACACACACACACACACAAGTGAATCCCAATCATACTTGGTCAAAAGCCATACAGGTCACACTGAAGGTGGCCGTATAAACAACTTTAACACTGTTACAAATATGTGCCACACTGTGAACCCACACCAAACAAGAATGACAAACACATTTCGGGAGAACATCCTCAACGTAACACAACATAAATCAAATCAAATCAAATCAACTTTATTTATAGAGCACATTTAAAATTTACCACAGGGGTAGCCAAAGTGCTGTACAATGAACAGGTTAAAAGATAAAACGAGTACCGAGCAAACACAACACAACACAAACAGAACACGATAAAAAAATAAATAATTAAAATAGAATTAATAAAAACATAAAAACATAAAAACAGGATCACAGCAGGTGTATTATGGGGCGCCATTGCAGGATGGATATCACTCAGTGTTAAAAGCCATGGAATAAAAGTATGTTTTTAAGAGAGATTTAAAAACAGGAAGAGAGGAGGCTTGTCTAACACTCAGGGGTAGGTCGTTCCAGAGCTTGGGAGCAGCAACGGCGAAAGCTCTGTCACCTCTAAGCTTCAGCCTTGTGTCAGGGACCGTCAACAGCAGCTGATCGGCTGATCTTAAGGATCGGGTGGGGCAGTAAGGCTGAAGGAGGTCGGAGAGATAGGTTGGCGCGAGGTTGTTTAGACATTTAAAAACAAATAAAAGGAGTTTAAAATGTATTCGGTAACGCACAGGGAGCCAGTGAAGGGACGCTAAAATAGGGGTGATGTGCTCACGTCTGCGGGTCTGTGTTAGCAGACGAGCAGCAGAGTTCTGCACGAGCTGCAGGCGGGCGAGGGAGGCCTGGCTAATGCCAACATACAAGGCATTGCAGTAGTCAAGACGAGTCGAGATAAAAGCGTGGATTAATTTCTCAAGATAAAAACACAACAGAACAAATACCCAGAAACCCTTGCAGCACTGACTCTTCCAGGACGCTACAATATACACCCCCCGCTACCACCAATCCCCGCCCAACTCGACCCCGCCCCCCCACCTGAACCACGCCCCCGCCACAGCCCCCCGTCTCCCGAATTCAGAGGTCTCAAGGTTGGCAAGTATGCATATGGTACAATACAATCGGCAAAATAGGATGGAGCTAGATCGTGTAGTATTTTATACGTAAGTAGTAAAACCTAATATAAAGGCACATGACTCGGTACTACTCACGTATTTGCAGTGGAAGAAACAACTACTGCTGACCAACTCCTGCACAGCTTTGCCTCTGCATCAAATGCAAATGAGGACCAAGTGCGCAATGAAAAGACTATCCTCCGATGTAATTCAGCCGGTGTGCATTAACTGATGACACCGTGTTACACGAAGCCTGCGTTTCATTTACAAACTGTAGAGCCTTGACATCATTAACCTAATGACCGTCACCTTGCACACCTGCTGCTAATCAGCCGCGGCATCCCGGGCGACTTGACGCCTGATTACTTTGTTTAGCAGGGAAGACACTCGGGTATTTGCCATAAACTGCACCTGCACTCTCGGATGATTTTTTATTTTTATTTTTATATTGTATTTAAAGAAAAAAAGCTCTGCTATTAGGACGGACATGCATCCTCGCGCTCTTCTCGGCTGCATGTGCACAATGCAATATCGCGGGTCTCTTTATGGCCTTCTCTGGCCTTCCTGCCGAGACCCGCGGTAATCATTTAGGGGCCACACACACACACACACACACACACACACACTTTGGACAGAGAGTAATGGTCCAACCCTTAGTGGTAATGGCTTCTCTTTGTGTGTGTGCGTGCACGCTGTAGTGTGCATGAAGCCATCTGAGCATGCTCCTACCAACACTATTTGATGTGACTAGTCCATTAGACTTTCAATGGGCTCCTACGATATAATCCTGAAGACACAGAGTTTTCCCCCTCATCTTCCGTGCCGGGCTCTTCACTGGAACGGCGCTACAGATTGCTCCTGTCGCCAGCGAAGCAGACAAATTTGCCCCTTGTATGCGTTGCATATGGGACAGCATTGTCTCGTTATGGCCCCGTTACGCCCCTCCCGTGGCAACATTAGCCGACAGCTGTAAAAAGACCATTAGGGTCCAAATCATTGCCAAGGTGGTGCGGCGAAGGGGAGATGCGAGGACTGGTGGGAAGTAAAGAAGCAGAAAGCGATAAAGAGAGGATTAGAGGGAGTGATCATGCACATAGAGTATCTGTATGTCTGTATACCTCAATCATTGCTTTTTTAGACTGGCTATGCATCAACTAAAGTGATACTTTTGTCAGGTTTGTCCCTGACAGTTTGGTTATGTTTTGGTTTTTCCTTGATTCGTTAAAGCATTGTCATTGACTGTCTCATCTCTGCGGGGTTCGTGTTAGGCTGGAGTATTCTGTCACATGGTGTTGGTGACGAACCCCAAGATGCAGAGAAGGCAGGCTTGGTGCAGGAAAACATGATTTAATGTCCATAAAATAAAGAAAAAAAAAGCACAAACCAGGAACTAGGAATAGCTAAACTGAAAACAGGAACCAGCAAACAGAAAAACTGGAAACAGCTAATGGCTAACGGGACAACACGAAACAAGGAGCGAGGAGAAAACAAACTGTAAATAGCTTTAAAGTTAAAAGTTAAAAGTTAAAGTACCAATGATTGTCACACACACACTAGGTGTGGCGAGATTATTCTCTGCATTTGACCCATCACCCTTGATCACCCCCTGGGAGGTGAGGGGAGCAGCGGGCAGCAGCGGTGGCCGCGCCCGGGAATCATTTTTGGTGATTTAACCCCCAATTCCAACCCTTGATGCTGAGTGCCAAGCAGGGAGGTAATGGGTCCCATTTTTATAGTCTTTGGTATGACTCGGCCGGGGTTTGAACTCACAACCTACCGATCTCAGGGCGGACACTCTAACCACTAGGCCACTGAGTAGGAACAGTTTGCAGTTTACCGCTATCGACAATCACATCGACAATCAATACTCCAGCACTGACTGGATGGCAAGGCAGGTTTAAATAGCAGCTGGCTGATTGACACCAGGTGTGGCCAGGAGTCAATCAGCCACAGCTGAGGGAGAACAGCGCTCAGGGAGACAAGCAGGAAACAACCAAAATAAAAGCGCTGACAGGAAACAAAGACAGAGGAAAAACCAAAACATAACCAAACTGTCAGGGACAAACCTGACAACCTTGATTTACGAACCCCGCGTTACACGAGGCCAAATAAAAATCTGCTTTGTTGTACGAACCTTATCTATAGGGTTGTACGGTATATGATGATACTAATGAATCATATTCGGTACTATACCGCCTCTGAAATGTACCGTACATGTTTCACTACACACCCTAGCTCACCGGCGTCACAATGTAAACAAACGCCATGGGTGGATCTACACCTAACATCCACTCTAATGATACCAAGTACGGAAGCGTATTTAGTCGATGCTACTATGATTACATCGATATTTTTCATCTTTCATTAACATCTTCTTTCGTCTTTAAAAAAATTATATTATGTTTATAAACTGAGGAAATATGTCCCAGTACACATGAGAACTTGGTATTGGATTGATACGACTTGGTATTGGATTGATACCCAAATTTGTGATATCATCCAAAACTAATGTAAAGCATCCAAACAACAGAATAATAAGTGATTGTTGCATTTTGTAACAATGTGCAAGATCTTAAATTAAATTTAACTTATCTGAACAATATCCAGTGCTGTGGTATTCAAATTAACTGGAATCCAGTGTGCTGTGGGGCCCTATTGTGGTGAATCACACCTGAGCAGAGGTGGGTAGTAACGCGCTACATTTACTACGTTACATCTACTTGAGAAACTTTTGGGATAAATTGTACTTCTAAGAGTAGTTTTATTGCAACATACTTTTACTTTTACTTGAGTATATTTATAGAGAAGAAGCGCTACTTTTACTCCGCTACTTTTATCTACATTCAGCTCGCTACTCGCTACTATTTTTTATCGATCTGTTAATGCACGCTTTGTTTGTTTTGGTCTGTCAGACAGACCTTCATAGTGCCTGCGTTTCAACAAATACAGTCACTGGTGACGTTCACTCCGTTCCACCAATCAGATGCAGTCACTGGTGACGTTGGACCAATCAAACAGAGCCAGGCGGTCACATGACCTGACTTAAACAAGTTGAAAAACGTATTCGGGTGTTACCATTTAGTGGTCAATTGTACGGAATATATACTGTACTGTGCAATCTACTAATAAAAGTTTCAATCAATCAATCAAAAGTGTGAAGGAAAAAAGACCCTTTTATTTCAACCGTACATCCCGTCAAAAGCCTAAAGACTGACTGCACAGTTCCTGTCTTCACAATAAAAGTGCCGCTCCATCGCGCCTGCGCTTTCCAAACAAGAGTCTCCGAAAGCCAGCGCAAACAAGCTAGCAAGCTACGGAGTTTGCCGCCAATGTATTTCTTGTAAAGTGTATAAAAACGAATATGGAAGCTGGACAAATAAGATGCCAAAAATCAACCACTTTCATGTGGTATTAGACATAAAGGAGGAACTTTTTTCTCCTCCATTTGAAAACGTGGACGCTATCAGCACTACTGTCTGATTACAATCAATGCAAGTCATCAGAATCAGGTAATACACCAACTTATATTCTTGTCTTCATGAAAGAAAGGAATCTATATGTGTTTAACATGCATGTATATTCATTAAAACACCTTTAACATGTAAACAAAAACGGCAAAATAAATAAATATAAATTATATACTGTATATATATATATATATATATATATATATATATAAATGTGTGTGTATATATATATATATATATATATATATATATATATATATATATATATATATATATATATATATATATATATATATATATATATATATATATATGTATATATATATATATATATATATATATATATATATATATATATATATATATATATATATATATGATATGTGTGTGTATGTTACTCATCAGTTACTCAGTACTTGAGTAGTTTTTTCACAACATACTTTTTACTTTTACTCAAGTAAATATTTGGGTGACTACTCCTTACTTTTACTTGAGTAATAAATCTCTAAAGTAACAGTACTCTTACTTGAGTACAATTTCTGGCTACTCTGCCCACCTCTGCACCTGAGCCATCATAAATTAATCAAATCTTTATTGGACACGTGAAAGTAAACAATGTGATAAAGAACATTTTACATCAGTCAATCTAGGGATCTAGACTGCACTTAAATGTAGAATATATGTAGAATATATTTATATTTATATTATTCATATATTATATATTAAATAAACAATCATTATTGTCTATTGTGAGCGAACTGTGGTGCTGAATTTCCCCCAGGAATCAATAAAGTACTTTCTATTCTATTCTATTCTAGATATGTGGTCAGAACACTCCTCACTCTTTTGCCTTCACCTTCATTGTCCTTTCGTTTTTGGTGACTTTATATACTCTGGACCTAGACGTTGAGTCCGCGACATACATGGCGGACAATAACTGATACAGTCTACTTTGCCAGTCCAAATGCATTCGCCGTTTTCCATAGTCTTCCCTCGACGGCCAGGTAATACAAAGCACACGCTACCTTTTTTTTTATCACATCCACGGGAGCCAGGCATTCTCGTTGTCTCTCCTTCGACAAATGGACGACGTTTTTTGGTAAGTAGAATCACAGCTGACCTGGACATTCGAAAGTTTTCATGCCGTCTGAGAAGTGTTGTATCCTAAATAGCTGCAATCGTTTTCTCTTAATTATAACATTCATGTGTGATTTCCACATGCGTCTGTACATGTAGAAGAAGGAGAAACACGGGCATGTCTGGATGACTCGCCTCCATATTCCCAAGTGGTTGGCTCCGAGCTACAAAACCACTTTATTATGAAGTTGGCAGTGGCGCGTTCTTTCTGACGTCACTTCCTCTCCGAACTCAGTTTGTAAACAATCGATGAGTCCATACAAAGCTAAGAGCCGGAGATTCAAGATATACACTGTAAAAAATTATCCAAGGAGGGGGACCTTAAAGGGGAACATTATCACCAGACCTATGTAAGCGTCAATATATACCTTGATGTTGCAGAAAAAAGACCATATATTTTTTTAACCGATTTCCGAACTCTAAATGGGTGAATTTTGGCGAATTAAACGGCTTTCTAATATTCGCTCTCGGAGCGATGACGTCACAACATGGCGTCACATCGGGAAGCAATCCGCCATTTTCTCAAACACCGAGTCAGCTCTGTGATTTTCCGTTTTTTCGACTGTTTTCCGTACCTTGGAGACATCATGCCTCGTCGGTGTGTTGTCGGAGGGTGTAACAACACGAACAGGGACGGATTCAAGTTGCACCAGTGGCCCAAAGATGCGAAAGTGGCAAGAAATTGGACGTTTGTTCCGCACACTTTACCGACGAAAGCTATGCTACGACAGAGATGGCAAGAATGTGTGGATATTCTGCGACACTCAAAGCAGATGCATTTCCAACGAAAAAGTCAAAGAAATCTGCCGCCAGACCCCCATTGAATCTGCCGGAGCGTGTGAGCAATTCAGGGACAAAGGACCTCGGTAGCACGGCAAGCAATGGCGGCAGTTTGTTCCCGCAGACGAGCGAGCTAAACCCCCTGGATGTCTTGGCTCACACCGTCAAGAGAAGAATATCGACCCTAGCTTCTCTGACCTGCTGACATGAGGGTATGTCTACAGAATATATTAATTGATGAAAATTGGGCTGTCTGCACTCTCAAAGTGCATGTTGTTGCCAAATGTATTTCATATGCTGTAAACCTAGTTCATAGTTGTTAGTTTCCTTTAATGCCAAACAAACACATACCAATCGTTGGTTAGAAGGCGATCGCCAAATTCGTCCTCGCTTTCTCCCGTGTCGCTGGCTGTCGTGTCGTTTTCGTCGGTTTCGCTTGCATACGGTTCAAACCGATATGTTCTGGTTTGCAGGGGAGGTGACGGCAACAGACACTAGATGGCAGTAATGCTCAATGATTTATTATATATAGTAATATATATAATAATAAACAACACTAAATATACGAACTAAGGAAATGGAGTGTGGCAAAATCCAAGAGTGTGTATGGTGTAAGACCATGTGTAGTATTTAACTGAGGTGTGCGTTACCAAGTGTTGAACGAGAGATGAGGAAGTCCAGGGGAAGAGGGGAATCCGTGTCCAAGCGGGAGGTCGAGATCCAAGGAGCAGTCCGAGAAGCAGGGGAACGACGACAAGAAATGACAAGACACACAGCAACGTCAAAACACAGGAACGGAGGTCTGCAGTAGGATGACACGACAATGAAACACGGAAGGGAAAACAGACAAAGAGAACAGTATTGCATCAAGCAGGATGATCGCTTACTATACGCCAACAGATGATTATATTCCGGCGCCGGCATGCCAAGATGTCCAGGCTTATGAAGGCAGCTCCTTCATTCCAGGCAGGTGTGATGATTGCCGGCAAGTGATTGCAGCTGGCGGCAGCTGCAGGGCGGAGACGCGCGCGGCGCATCCCTGGATGTGCGCCACAGTCGTGGGCGTGCCCCGCGGTGTGAAGCGCAGAGCGCAATGATGAGGGCCCATTCCGATGCACCCTGGCCGTGACACGATATGGCTCAATAGCTTCAGTTTCTTCTTCAATTTCGTTTTCGCTACCTGCCTCCACACTACAACCATCCGTTTCAATACATGCGTAATCTGTTGAATCGCTTAAGCCGCTGAAATCCGAGTCTGAATCCGAGCTAATGTCGCTATAGCTTGCTGTTCTTTCCACCATGTTTGTTTGTGTTGGCTTCACTTTGTGACGTCACAGGAAAATGGACGGGTGTTTATAACGATGGTTAAAATCAGGCACTTTGAAGCTTTTTTTAGGGATATTGCGTGATGGGTAAAATTTTGAAAAAAACTTCAAAAAATATAATAAGCCACTGGGAACTGATTTTTAATGGTTTTAACAATTCTGAAATTGTGATAATGTTCCCCTTTAAACGATGGTTTAGTGTGGCTGAAACGGAGCTTAGGCTAAATAATTATTTGTTTTTTATCCGGCTTAGTGTAGACATAGCCTTAGAAACGTAGAAACTGGAACCCAGTATTCATGTTTACATTGTTTCTTATGGAAGAATTTGCTAAATAAACACTTGTCTATTGACAAACCCTTTTCAAGAACCAATTTAGTTTGTAAATCAAGGTTCCACTGAAGAAGTGTAGAGAGAATTCATCGGAGCAAAACGGAATAAAGATGCTGATCCAGGATTCCTGCAATGTTTCACAGAGCTATCGATGCCCTTTGCATTTTCCCCATGAATTCATGAATGAAAAAACTCTACAAAGGTTGTACTTTGATGCTGATCCAATGAGACGTTGGAAAGGTCTGCACTGGCTTTAATGCTGGGTATTCTGTTGATATACTATCCCTGATCCATTTAGATTCATGATGCTTAGATATGGTTGTTTGTCACACAAGCAAACGGCAAAAAGGCCGCTTCTATCAGATCGTGTTGCCTGATAGCAAGTCGTTGCTTTCGGGCGAAAACGCTGGGCCCCATTCACCAACCGTTCTTAAGAACAACTGTTGTTCTTAGGCCCACTTACAAAGTTTTTAAGGAGATTTTTGTATTCACCAATGTTTTCTTAGCTGGGATTTGTTCGTAGGTAAGAACAAAATCTACGAGTGCTCCAGAGCACTCTTAGGGTGGGCTATTTGTTCTTAAGTGTGACAAGTTTCCAGTGTTGGGACTAACGCGTTACTGTAACGCCGTTCATTTCGGCGGTAACTAGTAATCGAACGCGTTATTTTTTATACACAGTAACTCAGTTACCGTTACTACATGATGCGTTACTGCGTTATTTTACGTTATTTTTCATGTATTATCGGCTAGAAACAGAAGATCTGAGTGTGTTTTATTGCAGCGCTTCGGTGGAAAAGAAAAGGCGTGCTTTGTGTGGGTGGGGGCGGGGGGAACTCCCATACCGCAGTTGAGGAGCGCAGGGGAGACGTTCCTCCAGGGCCTATGTACGTCTTCGGGGCTAACAACCTTCACTTTACCCGGAAGTGGGTCTTTACAGCTGAGGGTGAATGACGAGACCGGCGGTTTGTTGCAACTGGCGTCACTCACCTCACATGCTGTCATATCTTAAAGGGCCACACACACACACACACACACACACACAGACACACACACACACACACACACACACACACACACACACACACACACACACACACACACACACATACGCTACTCTCATAACAACTAACAAGACATCATGGCGAAGCCAGAAGTCGAGTTTCTTAACATGGAGACATTCTCAATACTTTTCTTTTGTCGAGCACAAAGAAAATAACATTTTAGTTAAATGTAAGTTGTGTCTTGGATCAAAGATCCTATCTACTTAAAGTTAAAGTGCCATTATGTTGCAGCTATTTAAGATAGTTTTGTCAATTTGTTCTGGCCTGAAATAAATTGGTCTTTTGAAACATATCTTTGTCTTTGTGTGTTGTATGTAGAGCACATTGCTTAGTAGATTTCAGTGATGCAAATGCATGTCAAGTTGATCAACAGATGGTATTATTCTCCAGTGCAATAACAGTACTGAAATGAAGGCTAAAAGGGCATTAATGGGAGCCTTAAAAAAAAGGGGGGGGAAAAGAAGTAACTAAATAGTTACTTTTCACAGTAACGCATTACTTTTTGGTGTAAGTAACTGAGTTAGTAACTAAGTTACTTTTGAAATAAAGTAACTAGTAACTGTAACTAGTTACTGGTTTTCAGTAACTAACCCAACACTGCAAGTTTCCTTACTTCTATTGTCTAATGTTAAATTCATATCATAGATGGATAGATAGATAGATAGATAGATAGATAGATAGATAGATAGATAGATAGATAGATAGATGGATAGATGGATAGATAGATAGATATAGATAAGAGACAGACAGACAGACATGTAGCAAAATGAGCAATATATAGACATTTCAAAACGCGCACACGCACACACACGCACGCATGCACGCATGAACACACACACACACACACACACACACACACACACACACACACACACACACACACACACACACACACACACACACACACACACACACACACACACACACACACATCTTAATTACCGGGGCGTTGATTTAGTGATTGGTGACTCTTTAAAAGACTCAATCACACAATGGCAATGCTTTTGCTGCTACTGCAAGATGCCGCGGATCATGCCCTGGGGAGGGAGCGCACATTTCACGACCATGTAGACCTATTTGCCCGAAGTGACGAATATTTAGGCTACTGTGGAGAATGCATATATGTTTAAGAGTTCTTTCTGTACTCATAGTCATGTTTAAAACAGCTAGTGTTTTTCCATGTGTACTCTTTCTATTTTTTATCTTATGTCCGCAAGTAAACTATGTGTGTTACCTTGAAGGCTTGCACTGTAGAAGATGGAATACTCCCTTTTGTCTTATCTGTAGTAGAACAATGAGGCCGTGTTCATTTCCGGACAGGTAGGGGCTTTCTTCATGTGCAAGAAGTTGGCTCTTCCATTTGAGTGTCAGATCAATCAGAGTAGCCGATATAAATGTATTGGTCTGATCTCCTGAAATTTTCAGTAAAACTTGATAATATTCCTATTCTGTCTTGGTGATCCTTTTTACTCAGCATATATGTCATCGAAAGAACTTGGGATTGACCAGTAACTTAGATTCCCTGGCAGGAAGAGCTGGTCGACGCAACACTACCGAGAGCAGTCTCTCCAGGTCGTCCTCAGACGAGCCTTCCATCGTTGCTTCCAGTCATCCCGATTCTGCATACATTTGGCCAGTTCCTTGGTACTCTGAGCTCCTGCATCCTTCTTCAGTATGTCCACGTATGTTAGTGTGGGACGTCCTCTTGACCGATGCCCATGTGTTGGTTCCCACAGCACCAATTTGCTGGCTGGCAGCTCCTGATGCCTTTGGCAGTGTCCTGCTAGTCTCATTCTCCTTACAGCAATCTTCTCGCTCACCCTTGGAATTCCCTTGTAGAGGATTCTGTTGGTTACGTGCGCACTCTTGTTGATGTTAAGCACTGCACGCAGCATCCTGTTGTAGCATCCATCCAGAGACCTCTCCAGGGTTGGCTTCAGGGTCCAGCATTCGCTGCCATAGAGGAGAACGGACTCAACTGTCGCATAGAAGAAGCTGAGTTTGATTTGCAGTCCCCCCTTTCTTAAACTTACGTTTTGACATTATGTATTTCCCCCGCGGGATAATACGAATTTCTCTTCTGTAATCTGTTTGTGTTTTCTCCGTGTGTTTGATGTTCGGCTTTTCCGCCGGAATTGTGCGCTTATATGGGAAATTAAGGGCGTTTACCTATGCAAATTACAGAATTAAGGGTGTTTACATATGCATATTGTGGAAATAAGGGCCTGTTCATATGCAAATTATGATACATACGCACGCACAGTGTGAATGTGAGTGTGAATGTTGTCTGTCTATCTGTGTTGGCCCTGCGATGAGGTGGCGACTTGTCCAGGGTGTACCACGCCTTCCGCCCGATTGTAGCTGAGATAGGCTCCAGCGCCCCCCGCGACCCAAAAGGGAATAAGCGGTAGAAAATGGATGGATGGATGGACGCACACACTAACCATTCGGCATTCAGCAACTTAAGAACAGCAGGTGGGAATAATTTGGACGTTTAAGAACACGTCATTAATTTGAATGGACTCCACTTAGGAAGAGAGATAAGAGGAAAAATTAGGAAGTTATTGCTGAATGGGGCCAAATATGCCTTCCCTTGGCATTAGAAAGACTGCAGAAATCCTAGCAAACTGTGCTGGTTGATCTCCCTTTACGCTCGCCTGCTACATTTCCTTCGCAGCTGCAAACTGTTGATTGGAGCCGGAACCACCTTCAGATTGCTCTCTCTTTTAAACAAAAGAGCGCAACAAACAAAAATCATTAATTTAATTCAATCCGTCTATCTCTCCCTTTTAATCTTCGGCTGTTTCGCGAGCTTGAAATTGGAAACGCCCCGCGAATGTGTCAGGGAAGCCTACGAAACCGGATAGAGGTACCATTACCCCGACGGGGGAGTCACAGCGGGGCTTGAAAAATCTCTGGCATCCTCCCTGGCACTAAATGATTGTCTCATCAGTGGGAGTAATTTGGGTTCCTGGTTATCGCGTCATTTCTGATGCAGACGAGGGGGAGAAAACGGGGAGAGACGTAATTACTTCTGTTGGCAGGCGGAGAACAGATGAGGTATCCGAGAGTAATTAATAACTGGCCACTGGACTAGATGGTACTGCCTCAGAGAGACTCCCATGTTGGATCAGCAACAGGCGCCTCGGAGCGGGAGAGACAGGCACAGAAAGAAATTAGGAAGGTAAAAGCGAAGGAGGCGGGGGCAGGAGATGGAGGCGTGATAGAGGAGTGGGTGAAGATGGAGGATGAAGAGGATGGATGGCGAGGGGATGGATGGGCCTCAGCTTTATTACACATGAGAGGCAGGAGGGGAAGATATGGGAGACAATGACGGGGGAAAAGATGCTGAGAAATAATTAACCCAAAAAAAATACACTTTTGATAAGCAGCTATCAAAATCAAAGCCTATTATCATTTTCCACGGGCTTAAAATGCATCACCTGCACTCAAGGCAAGATTAATTTCTCTTTAATATCAGGCTGGGACAAAACTCACTGTCCTTTTTATTTGAAGCATTATTAAAATAACCTAAGCCTGGGGTCTCAAACTTGCGTATTTTACCACTCAACTTCATAGTTACGTTCAATTGCGGCCTGACCAACACGAAAATAGCCGCACCACAAACATAGGGATCGGAATATACCAATTTTTTAATTTAACATTCAACACGAAGCTCTGCTGTCAGTGGTTATCTTAATATTCGTACACTTCTGTGTCTCATTTGCAAGTACTGTACTGCCTAGTAGTCTTTTCATGCAGTCAGATGGCAGTCGTGTAATAAAGTTAAAGTTAAAGTACCAATGATTGTCACACACACACTAGGTGTGGTGAACTAATTCTCTGCATTTGACCCTTCATCCTTAATTACCCTCTGGGAGGTGAGGGGAGCAGTGGTCAGCAGCGGTGGCCGTGCCCGGGAATCATTTTAGGTGATTTAACCCTCGATTCCAACCCTTGATGCAGAGTGCCAAGCAAATCAAATCAAATCAAATCAACTTTATTTATAAAGCACATTTAAAATTTACCACAGGGGTAGCCAAAGTGCTGTACAATGAACAGGTTAAAAGATAAAACGAGTACCGAGCAAACACAACACAACACAAACAGAACACGATAAAAAAATAAATAATTAAAATAGAATTAATAAAAACATAAAAACATAAAAACAGGATCACAGCAGGTGTATTATGGGGCGCCATTGCAGGATGGATATCACTCAGTGTTAAAAGCCATGGAATAAAAGTATGTTTTTAAGAGAGATTTAAAAACAGGAAGAGAGGAGGCTTGTCTAACACTCAGAGGTAGGTCGTTCCAGAGCTTGGGAGCAGCAACGGCGAAAGCTCTGTCACCTCTAAGCTTCAGCCTTGTGTCAGGGACCGTCAACAGCAGCTGATCGGCTGATCTTAAGGATCGGGTGGGGCAGTAAGGCTGAAGGAGGTCGGAGAGATAGGTTGGCGCGAGGTTGTTTAGACATTTAAAAACAAATAAAAGGAGTTTAAAATTGATTCGGTAACGCACAGGGAGCCAGTAAAGGGACGCTAAAATAGGGGTGATGTGCTCACGTCTGCGGGTCTGTGTTAGCAGACGAGCAGCAGAGTTCTGCACGAGCTGCAGGCGGGCGAGGGAGGCCTGGCTAATGCCAACATACAGGGCATTGCAATAATCAAGACGAGTCGAGATAAAGGCGTGGATTAATTTCTCAAGATCATGTCCTGATAGAAGCGGTTTCACTTTCGCTATTTGGCGTAATTGATAAAAGCTTTTTTGAACGACGCTGCTGATTTTTTTTTTTCGAATTTAAAATCTGAGTCAAACTTTACCCCCAGGTTTGTGACAGAGTCGCTGAGATACGGGGTCAGAGTGCCGAGGTCAACATTGGGGGAGGGAGAGCGACTTGGACCGAACAACATAACTTCTGTTTTATCTTCATTTAGGCTCAGGAAGTTAGCTGAAAGCCAGACTTTGATGTCGTGCAGGCAGTCAATAAGACGTTGAACTGTGTTATTTTGTGCCATGGGAAAATAAATCTGGCAATCATCGGCATAAAAATGAAATGCAATACTGTACTTCCTAAAAATAGAACCAAAGGGGAGAAGGTAAAGCGCAAATAAAATTGGGGCAAGGATTGAGCCCTGGGGGACCCCATGTGGTAAAGGAGCTGTGGACGACATAAAACTGTCTACTTTTACACAAAAACTCCTGTCGGTTAGGTACGACCGGAACCAGTTGAGGGCGGCGCCCTTAATGCCCACACAGTTCTCAAGCAGGGAGGTAATGAGTCCCATTTTTATAGTCTTTGGTATGCCGGGGTTTGAACTCACAACCTACCGATCTCAGGGCGGACACTCTAACCACGAGGCCACTGAATAGTTATTGACTAGCGATGTGTTGCCTTAGCCAGGAAGTAGTCTCTGCCACACTGCAAAAAGTCAGTGTTCAAAAACAAGGGAAAAAAATGTCTAAGGGGTGGCCTCAGCCGCAGATGTTATCTTTGTTTTAGCCCGCTAACAGCCAAGGACTTCAAGGACCTCAACGCAGATAAGACGACAGCACGCAGACGAAGCAGAGACAAGGCCAAATCACAAGGCCCCCACTACATTCTGTCACGTATTGTGCGTACTGGGCCTGCTTTGCATGATATATGTGACCACTCCTTTTAGAGGCGGCCTCAGTGATGTTGACTGGGGAACTCCTGAACCCCTGAAACTCCTGAACCCGTTTTTGGGGGCGTGGCTAAGAGGGGAGGAGTATATTTACAACTAGAATTCACCAAGTCAAGTATTTCATATATATATATATATATATATATATATATATATATATATATATATATATATATATATATATATATATATGTATATACACATATATATATATATATATATATAAGAAATACTTGACTTTCAGTGAATTCTAGCTATATATATATTTATTTTATTTTATTATATATATATATATATATATATATATATATATATATATATATATATATATATATATATATATATATATATATAAATAAAATAAATACTTGAATTTCAGTGTTCATTTATTTACACATATACACACACATAACACTCATCTACTCATTGTTGAGTTAAGGGTTGAATTGTCCATCCTTGTTCTATTCTCTGTCACTATTTTTCTAACCATGCTGAACACCCTTTCGCAGGTACCCAGAAAGGTTTCGAGTACCACCAAAAAAACTGAATCTCTGAAGACAGTATAAAAATCTGTGTTAAAGGTGTACAAATACTGTTTGTATAATAAGCATGTTATTGTTTACAAATGAGGGTTAAGAGTTCAGTACTAAAAAAAATTAAAATAATGTAGCTTAAGTACAGTTTTTTAATTGAGCTGCTGCATTTTTTTGGTTGGGTTGTTTATTTATTTTGAGTAACTTCTACATTTCTAAAAGGGGAGGAATGTAATAGAGTGATCTATGTTTGTCTGTTGCCATCTCCTGGTGAATGTTGGCTATAGCGTACTGGGGTTACTTTTTGGTTGGCCAACGATTTACGTGGTGTTGCGCACCTGACGCCAAGTGTGTGAGTCTGTTCTGAAGTCTACAGTAAAGAGACGTACTTCATCACCTCGCCTGGTTATTGCCTCCAACTCAATATATTACAACAACATTGCTGTTTACGGCAGACGAACTGCTTTACGGTAGAATAAAACATGACTGCTGTTGTTGTGTGTTGTTACCGCGCTGGGAGGACGTTAATGAAACTGCCTAACAATAAACCCACATAAGAAACCAAGAACTCGCCCTCGATCATTCTACAGTTATAACGTGTTTGGGCAGGCACGCTGTTTATATTGTGGGAAAGCGGACGTGAATACAGGCTGTTGACACGTCACTCAGGTCCGCATGGAGCTGGAGGGGGCGTGGCTTCCAGGTCCACCTGAATTTCGAGAGATTTTCGGGAGAAAATTTGTCCCGGGAGGTTTTCGGGAGAGGAGCTAAATTTCGGGAGTCTCCCGGAAAATCCGGGAGGGTTGGCAAGTATGCATTATGTCAAGATAATGGCACTAGCATTTACTTACGGTAGAATAAAACATGACTGCTGTTGTTGTGTGTTGTTACCGCGCTGGGAGGACGTTAATGAAACTGCCTAACAATAAACCCACATAAGAAATCAAGAACTCGCCCTCGATCATTCTACAGTTATAACGTGTTTGGGCAGGCACGCTGTTTATATTGTGGGAAAGCGGACGTGAATACAGGCTGTTGACACGTCACTCAGGTCCGCATGGAGCTGGAGAGGGCGTGGCTTCCAGCTCCGCCTGAATTTCGAGAGATTTTCGGGAGAAAATTTGTCCCGGGAGGTTTTCGGGAGAGGAGCTAAATTTGGGGAGTCTCCCGGAAAATCCGGGAGGGTTGGCAAGTATGCATTATGTCAAGATAATGGCACTAGCATTTACTTAATTTAAGAATATTTTTCAACATATTGAGCAAAAAGGTCTCTTTTTTTTTCTACCAAGAAAAGTGCACTTGTTATTAGTGAGAATGTATTTATTTTAAATATTTTTGGGTTCATTGAGGTTAGCTAATTTGACTTTTTTTTGGAAAGTCTTGACAAGCTGAATTTTCTTGTTCTATTGGCAGATCATTTTGCTTAGTTCAAGTAAAATACCCTTAACTTATGTATGTTTTTTTCTTGTTTTTGAACACTGACTTTTTGCAGTGTAGTGTAGGGCCGGCCCGTGGCATAGGCCGTATAGGCAAATGCTAAGGGCGCCGTCCATCAGGGGGCGCCACGCCAGTGCCACAAATGTTGGAGAACAAAAATAAAAATAAAAAGTTGTTACTATTATTTCTAAATACAAACAATAATCTCACGTTAATTAAAATGCAAAGTAAAGCCTATTTAATAGAAATATTATTTGTTACAACATTACGCCCCCCCTCCTCCCCCCGCACGGTGCGCCCCCTCCCTTCCCGTATCATGACTCTTTTTGGACGTCACCACATCAAAAAATCAACACAAGATGTCAAAACGGCCAAAACTGTCAGGTGCCCAGGGAAGAAAAAAGAGAAAAGAAGAGGAGAAACGAGAAAAGACAGAGGTAGCAGGTAGGTAACGTTAGCCTACATGAAATTATTTGTCTGTTACAGAATGTGATAGTAACCTGTCTTTTTAGCATTAAGCTAATGTTACATGATTCGGCAATTGCTAATCAATAAATAGCTAGTTCTGTTTTAACGTCGGGTTAATATTGTGGACGGGGGCTAAATTGTTATGGAAAATAATAATGTAACGTTAGGTAATTACAGTACTCCCACCTTACATTCCTCAGGGACATTTGTATTAGATCTTTTAAGCAGGTGTTTTTTGTTTACATTATTGCCTTCTGGTTAGCTAATGTTTTCCCTGCAGGTAATAGTCACTGTGGAACTGTGGACCAGCTCTATACTCTCGGCAGGGTCCTTGAGGGTGCATGGGAGTTTGCCCAACCAGTCTACATGTGCTTTGTGGACTTGGAGAAGGCATTCGACCGTGTACCCCGGGAAGTCCTGTGGGGAGTGCTCAGAGAGTATGGGGTAACGGACTGTCTTATTGTGGCGGTTCGCTCCCTGTATAATCGGTGTCAGAGCTTGGTCCGCATTGCCGGCAGTAAGTCGGACACGTTTCCAGTGAGGGTTGGACTCCGCCAGGGCTGCCCTTTGTCACCGATTCTGTTCATAACCTTTATGGACAGAATTCTAGGCGCAGTCAGGGCGTTGAGGGTATCTGGTTTGGTGGCTGCAGGATTAGGTCTCTGCTTTTTGCAGATGATGTGGTCCTGATGGCTTCATCTGGCCAAGATCTTCAGCTCTCACTGGATCGGTTCGCAGCCGAGTGTGAAGCGACTGGGATGAGAATCAGCACCTCCAAATCCGAGTCCATGGTTCTCGCCCGGAAAAGGGTGGAGTGCCATCTCCGGGTTGGGGAGGAGATCTTGCCCCAAGTGGAGGAGTTCAAGTACCTCGGAGTCTTGTTCACAAGTGAGGGAAGAGTGGATCGTGAGATCGACAGGCGGATCGGTGCGGCATCTTCAGTAATGCGGACGCTGTATCGATCCGTTGTGGTGAAGAAGGAGCTGAGCCAGAAGGCAAAGCTCTCGATTTACCGGTCGATCTACGTTCCCATCCTCACCTATGGTCATGAGCTTTGGGTCATGACCGAAAGGACAAGATCACGGGTACAAGCGGCCGAAATGAGTTTCCTCCGCCGGGTGGCGGGACTCTCCCTTAGAGATAGGGTGAGAAGCTCTGCCATCCGGGGGGAGCTCAAAGTAAAGCCGCTGCTCCTCCATATCGAGAGGAGCCAGATGAGGTGGTTCGGGCATCTGGTCAGGATGCCACCCGAACGCCTCCCTCGGGAGGTGTTTCGGGCACGTCCGACCGGTAGGAGGCCACGGGGAAGACCCAGGACACGTTGGGAAGACTATGTCTCCCGGCTGGCCTGGGAACGCCTCGGGATCCACCGGGAGGAGCTGGACGAAGTGGCTGGGGAGAGGGAAGTCTGGGCTTCCCTGCTTAGGCTGCTGCCACCGCGACCCGACCTCGGATAAGCGGAAGAAGATGGATGGATGGTAATAGTCACTTTTCCACCCCTTTATATATTAGGTATAGTTGTAAGTAAAAAAAAAAAGGTCAAAGACAAAGCTATTCGGGGTCTTGTGAGTATATACACTTCACTGCCGATCTGTGGGGGGGGGGGGGGGCGGGGGGGGGCACATAAAATCTTGCCTAGGGCGCCAGATTGATTAGGGCCGGGCCTGGTGTAGTGTGTGTGTGTGTGACAATCCGTGGTACTTTACTTTACTTCACTTTATACCTGACAACCCTAGTTCAGACTCTGAACTATTTTAGGTGTGATTGCTGCTTGTCGGTTCTACTCGTCACATGTCCTCCAGGGTGCACTTTCCCTCGCTCCCTCCCTCAACACTGCAGCTGTCCTGTGACTCGGACCAGCATAAGCGGTGCAGAGAATGGATGGGAGGGCTGCCATAAATTGTACTTCAGAGAATGCCTCGGGCGAAAGAGAAGTGGGCGCCAAGTCACAACCCCGATCCAATTGATGCTTTCTCGGTTTTTGTTAACCAACACTTTTAACCTTTGATCCACATCAACCGACGCACTGTAACATTCCTGTTCTTGTATTAAAATCCACCCTTCCCCGCATCTGTTCATCTTCCCATTTTCATTCCGCACCACTTTCCCCTCTCCGTGTGCTTAATATACCCGGAGATGGCGGTGACGCCGCCGAGTGTCTGCTGCCTGCGAGAGCGATGATCGGCGCTTGTCAGAATGCAATCTCCAGTCTCGGGCGCGGTCTACAAGATGGTATCTTGACAGCCAAGATGAAGGGGATGATGTCTACCTGTCTGTCGAGGGCGCAACACACACAAACACCCGTTCGGCGGTGATTGGTATCTCCCGGCGGCTGCGAGCCGCGAGCCCAAATCATACGCAGGGAAAGCACACACGTGCATATCCATTTATCACGCGTGACGACACGTTCACTGATGCCATCTTCCCCCCCCCCCCCCCCCCCCCCGCTGCAGCGCCAGCAGAAGCTGATAGGGAACCCGGGTAAGAGGGCCGGCATACTCGTCCATGTGAGTTATGGGCCGGGGATGTTTGACAAGAGCCGCATTTGAATATGCAAAGACAATAAAAGGTGCAGACAAAGCGGAACCGAGAGGTAAATCAGTTCACTGAGTAGCCGCACATTGTTACAGGCCAGTGCGAATCAATCACGCTCATCCCTCACAGAGTTTATTAACAATTCAGGGAGCCGCCGGAGCCATTTTTGAAATGAACTGATTCTGCTCAATTGCGGACAGACTATCCACCTCAGTGCAGCCTTACGCCTCTTTTTTTTTTTTTTTTTTTTTTTTGCACCGTTTTTGCCGTTGAGTTGATGGAGCGAATGGGAATAAAAGCACCGCTTGACTGTCCTTCATGACAAAAAGTTATATTTTCAATTTGCCCTTCGCGTTCAGCCGTGAAAGTTATCACGACTCGAATTTGAAGCAATCTCCCTCCTCGCTAGCGTGTTTTATTTTTTTTGAATTTTTAGGTGTTTTATTATTAAATCAACATAAAAAAACACAAGATACATTTACAGTTAGTGCACCAACCCAAAAAAACCTCCCACTCATTTACACTCATTCACACAAAACAATAATAATAATAATAATAATAGATTTTATTTGTAAAAAAAACACTTTACATTGAGTAAACAACCTCAAAGTGCTACAGTGTATTAAAAAAAATAAAAATAAAAAGATAATAAAAAAATAAATACAAATAAAAACTAGAACAGCCAAATAGCTAAAACTAGTATGCATATATCTAAAAAAAAAAAAAGCCTTTTTTTTAAAAAGAAGGTTTTTAAGCCCTTTTTAAAAGCATCCGCAGTCTGTGGTGCCCTCAGGTGGTCAGGGAGTTATATTTTCAATTTGCCCTTCGCGTTCAGCCGTGAAAGTTGTCACGACTCGAATTTGAAGCAATCTCCCTCCTCGCTAGTGTGTTATATTTTTTTGAATTGTTTTTATTTTTTATTATTAAATCAACATAAAAAAACACAAGATACACTTACAGTTAGTGCACCAACCCAAAAAACCCTCCCTCTCATTTACACTCATTCACACAAAACAATAATAATAATAATAATAATAGATTTTATTTGTAAAAAAACACTATACATTGAGTAAACAACCTCAAAGTGCTACAGTGTATTAAAAAAAATAAAAAATAAAAAGATAATAATAAAATAAATACAAATAAAAACCAGAACAGCCAAATAGCTAAAAGTAGTATGCATATATCTAAAAAAAAAAGAAAAAAAAAGGCTTTTTTAAAAAGAAGGGTTTATAAGCCTTTTTTAAAAGCATCCACAGTCTGTGGTGCCCTCAGGTGGTCAGGGAGTTATATTTTCAATTTACCCTTCGCGTTCAGCCGTGAAAGTTGTCACGACTCGAATTTGAAGCAATCTCCCTCCTCGCAAGTGTGTTTTATTTTTTGGAATTTTTAGTTTTTTTTTATTATTAAATCAACATAAAAAAACACAAGATACACTTACAGTTAGTGCACCAACCCAAAAACCCTCCCACTCATTCACACACACAAAAAAAATAATAATAGATTTTATTTGTAAAAAAAAAACACTTTGCATTGAGTAAACAACCTCAAAGTGCTACAGTGTATTAAAAAAAATAAAAATAAAAAGATAATAAAAAAATAAATACAAATAAAAACTAGAACAGCCAAATAGCTAAAACTAGTATGCATATATCCAAAAAAAAAAAAAAGGCTTTTTTTTTTTTTAAAAAGAAGGGTTTTTAAGCCTTTTTTAAAAGCATCCACAGTCTGTGGTTCCCTCAGGTGGTCAGGGAGTTATATTTTCAATTTGCCTTTCGCGTTCAGCTGTGAAAGTTGTCACGACTCGAATTTGAAGCAATCTCCCTCCTCGCAAGTGTGTTTTATTTTTTGGAATTTTTAGGTTTTTTTTTATTATTAAATCAACATAGAAAAACACAAGATACACTTACAGTATCAACCCACCAACCCGAAAACCCTCCCACTCATTCACACACACAAAAAAAATAATAATAGATTTTATTTGTAAAAAAAAACACTTTGCATTGAGTAAACAACCTCAAAGTGCTACAGTGTATTAAAAAAAATAAAAATAAAAAGATAATAAAAAAATAAATACAAATAAAAACTAGAACAGCCAAATAGCTAAAACTAATATGCATATATCTAAAAAAGAAAAAGCTTTTTTAAGAAAAGAAGGGTTTTTAAGCCTTTTTTAAAAGCATCCACAGTCTGTGGTGCCCTCAGGTGGTCAGGGAGTTATATTTTCAATTCACCCTTCGCGTTCAGCCGTGAAAGTTGTCACGACTCGAATTTGAAGCAATCTCCCTCCTCGCTAGCGTGTTTTATTTTTTTGAATTTTTAGGTGTTTTATTATTAAATCAACATAAAAAAAAAACAAGATACATTTAGTTAGTGCACCAACCCAAAAAACCCTCCCACTCATTTACACTCATTCACACAAAACAATAATAATAATAATAATAATAGATTTTATTTGTAAAAAAAACACTATACATTGAGTAAACAACCTCAAAGTGCTACAGTGTATTAAAAAAAAATTATAATAAAAAGATAATAAAAAAATAAATACAAATAAAAACTAGAACAGCCAAGTAGCTACAACTAGTATGCATATATCTAAAAAAAAGGCTTTTTTTTTAAAGAAGGGTTTTTAAGCCTTTTTTAAAAGCATCCACAGTCTGTGGTGCCCTCAGGTGGTCAGGGAGTTATATTTTCAATTTGCCCTTCGCGTTCAGCCGTGAAAGTTGTCACGACTCGAATTTGAAGCAATCTCCCTCCTCGCAAGTGTGTTTTATTTTTTGGAATTTTTAGGTTTTTTTTAATTATTAAATCAACATAGAAAAACACAAGATACACTTACAGTTAGTGCACCAACCCAAAAACCCTCCCACTCATTCACACACACAAAAAAAATAATAATAGATTTTATTTGTAAAAAAAAAACACTTTGCATTGAGTAAATAACCTCAAAGTGCTACAGTGTATTAAAAAAAATAAAAATAAAAAGATAATAAAAAAATAGATACAAATAAAAACTAGAACAGCCAAATAGCTAAAACTAGTATGCATATATCTAAAAAAAAAGGGCTTTTTTTTAAAAAGAAGGGTTTTTAAGCCTTTTTTAAAAGCATCCACAGTCTGTGGTGCCCTCAGGTGGTCAGGGAGTTATATTTTCAATTTGCCCTTCGCGTTCAGCCGTGAAAGTTGTCACGACTCGAATTTGAAGCAATCTCCCTCCTCGCTAGTATGTTTTATTTTTTGGAATTTGTAGTTTTTTTTTATTATTAAATCAACATAGAAAAACACAAGATACACTTACAGTTAGTGCACCAACCCAAAAACCCTCCCACTCATTCACACAAAGTAATAATAATAATAATAATAGATTTTATTTGTAAAAAAAAAACACTTTGCATTGAGTAAACAAGCTCAAAGTGCTACAGTGTATTAAAAAAAATAAAAATAAAAAGATAATAATAAAATAAATACAAATAAAAACCAGAACAGCCAAATAGCTAAAACTAGTATGCATATATCTAAAAAAAAAAAAAGGCTTTTTTTTTTTTTAAAAGAAGGGTTTTTAAGCCTTTTTTAAAAGCATCCACAGTCTGTGGTGCCCTCAGGTGGTCAGGGAGTTATATTTTCAATTTACCCTTCGCGTTCAGCCGTGAAAGTTGTCACGACTCGAATTTGAAGCAATCTCCCTCCTCGCAAGTGTGTTTTATTTTTTTGAATTTTTAGTTTTTTTTAATTATTAAATCAACATAGAAAAACACAAGATACACTTACAGTATCAACCCACCAACCCAAAAACCCTCCCACTCATTCACACACACAAAAAAAATAATAATAGATTTTATTTGTAAAAAAAAAAACACTTTGCATTGAGTAAACAACCTCAAAGTGCTACAGTGTATTAAAAAAAATAAAAATAAAAAGATAATAAAAAAATGAATGCAAATAAAAACTAGAACAGCCAAATAGCTAAAACTAGTATGCATATATCTAAAAAAAAAAAGAGGCTTTTTTTTAAAAAGAAGGGTTTTTAAGCCTTTTTTAAAAGCATCCACAGTCTGTGGTGCCCTCAGGTGGTCAGGGAGTTATTTTTTCAATTTGCCCTTCGCGTTCAGCCGTGAAAGTTGTCACGACTCGAATTTGAAGCAATCTCCCTCCTCGCAAGTGTGTTTTATTTTTTGGGATTTTTAGTTTTTTTTTAAATTATTAAATCAACATAGAAAAACACAAGATACACTTACAGTATCAACCCACCAACCCAAAAACCCTCCCACTCATTCACACACACAAAAAAAATAATAATAGATTTTATTTGTAAAAAAAAAACACTTTGCATTGAGTAAACAAGCTCAAAGTGCTACAGTGTATTAAAAAAAAAAAAAAAAAAAAGATAATAATAAAATAAATACAAATAAAAACCAGAACAGCCAAATAGCTAAAACTAGTATGCATATATCTAAAAAAAAAAAAAGGCTTTTTTTTTTTTAAAAAGAAGGGTTTTTAAGCCTTTTTTAAAAGCATCCACAGTCTGTGGTGCCCTCAGGTGGTCAGGGAGTTATATTTTCAATTTACCCTTCGCGTTCAGCCGTGAAAGTTGTCACGACTCGAATTTGAAGCAATCTCCCTCCTCGCAAGTGTGTTTTATTTTTTGGAATTTTTAGTTTTTTTTAATTATTAAATCAACATAGAAAAACACAAGATACACTTACAGTATCAACCCACCAACCCAAAAACCCTCCCACTCATTCACACACACAAAAAAAATAATAATAGATTTTATTTGTAAAAAAAAAACACTTTGCATTGAGTAAACAACCTCAAAGTGCTACAGTGTATTAAAAAAAATAAAAATAAAAAAATAATAAAAAAATAAATACAAATAAAAACTAGAACAGCCAAATAGCTAAAACTAGTATGCATATATCTAAAAAAAAAAAAGGCTTTTTTTTAAAAAGAAGGGTTTTTAAGCCTTTTTTAAAAGCATCCACAGTCTGTGGTGCCCTCAGGTGGTCAGGGAGTTATATTTTCAATTTACCCTTCGCGTTCAGCCGTGAAAGTTGTCACGACTCGAATTTGAAGCAATCTCCCTCCTCGCAAGTGTGTTTTATTTTTTGGAATTTTTAGTTTTTTTTATTATTAAATCAACATAAAAAAACACAAGATACACTTACAGTTAGTGCACCAACCCAAAAACCCTCCCACTCATTCACACAAAATAATAATAATAATAATAATAGATTTTATTTGTAAAAAAAAAACACTTTACATTGAGTAAACAACCTCAAAGTGCTACAGCGTATTAAAAAAATTAAAAAAAGTTTAAAAAAATAAATAAAAATAAAAACTAGAACAGCCAAATAGCTAAAACTAGTATGCATTTATCTAAACAAAAAAAAAGTTTTTTTTTAAAAAGAAAGGTTTTCAAGCCTTTTTTAAAAGCATCCACAGTCTGTGGTGCCCTCAGGTGGTCAGGGAGTTATATTTTCAATTTACCCTTCGCGTTCAGCCGTGAAAGTTGTCACGACTCGAATTTGAAGCAATCTCCCTCCTCGCAAGTGTGTTTTATTTTTTGGAATTTTTAGTTTTTTTTTATTATTAAATCAACATAAAAAAACACAAGATACACTTACAGTTAGTGCACCAACCCAAAAAACCCTCCCTCTCATTTACACCCATTCACACAAAATAATAATAATAATAATAATAGATTTTATTTGTAAAAAAACACTTTACATTGAGTAAACCTCAAAGTGCTACAGTGTATTAAAAAAAATAAAAATAAAAAGATAATAATAAAATAAAAATAAATAAAAACTAGAACAGCCAAATAGCTAAAAGTAGTATGCATATATCTAAAAAAAAAAAAAAAAAAAAAAGCTTTTTTAAAAAGAAGGTTTTTAAAGCTTTTTTTGAAAGCATCCACAGTCTGTGGTGCCCTCAGGTGGTCAGGGAGTTATATTTTCAATTTACCCTTCGCGTTCAGCCGTGAAAGTTGTTACGACTCGAATTTGAAGCAATCTCCCTCCTCGCAAGTGTGTTTTATTTTTTTGAATTTTTAGTTTTTTATTATTAAATCAACATAAAAAAACACAGGATACACTTACAGTTAGTGCACCAACCCAAAAGCCCTCCCACTCATTCACACAAAATAATAATAATAGATTTTATTTGTAAAAAAAACACTTTACTTTGAGTAAACAACCTCAAAGTGCTACAGTGTATTAAAAAAATTCACATAAAAAGATAATAGAAAAATAAATAAAAATAAAAACTAGAGCAGCCAAATAGCTCAAACTAGTATGCATATATCTAAAACAAACAAACAAAAAAGTCTTTTTAAAAAGAAGGGTTTTTAAGCCTTTTTTAAAAGCATCCACAGTCTGTGGTGCCCTCAGGTGGTCAGGGAGTCATATTTTCAATTCACCCTTTGCGTTCAGCCGTGAAAGTTGTCACGACTCGAATTTGAAGCAATCTCCCTCCTCGCAAGTGTGTTTTATTTTTTTGAATTTTTAGTTTTTTATTATTAAATCAACATAAAAAAACACAGGATACACTTACAGTTAGTGCACCAACCCAAAAACCCTCCCACTCATTCACACAAAATAATAATAATAGATTTTATTTGTAAAAAAAACACTTTACTTTGAGTAAACAACCTCAAAGTGCTACAGTGTATTAAAAAAATTCACATAAAAAGATAATAGAAAAATAAATAAAAATAAAAACTAGAGCAGCCAAATAGCTCAAACTAGTATGCATATATCTAAAACAAACAAAAAAAAAAGTCTTTTTAAAAAGAAGGGTTTTTAAGCCTTTTTTAAAAGCATCCACAGTCTGTGGTGCCCTCAGGTGGTCAGGGAGTCATATTTTCAATTCACCCTTTGCGTTCAGCCGTGAAAGTTGTCACGACTCGAATTTGAAGCAATCTCCCTCCTCGCAAGTGTGTTTTATTTTTTTGAATTTTTAGTTTTTTATTATTAAATCAACATAAAAAAACACAGGATACACTTACAGTTAGTGCACCAACCCAAAAACCCTCCCACTCATTCACACAAAATAATAATAATAGATTTTATTTGTAAAAAAAACACTTTACTTTGAGTAAACAACCTCAAAGTGCTACAGTGTATTAAAAAAATTCACATAAAAAGATAATAGAAAAATAAATAAAAATAAAAACTAGAGCAGCCAAATAGCTCAAACTAGTATGCATATATCTAAAACAAACAAAAAAAAAGTCTTTTTAAAAAGAAGGGTTTTTAAGCCTTTTTAAAAAGCATCCACAGTCTGTGGTGCCCTCAGGTGGTCAGGGAGTCATATTTTCAATTCACCCTTTGCGTTCAGCCGTGAAAGTTGTCACGACTCGAATTTGAAGCAATCTCCCTCCTCGCAAGTGTGTTTTATTTTTTTGAATTTTTAGTTTTTTTTATTATTAAATCAACATAAAAAAACACAAGATACACTTACAGTTAGTGCACCAACCCAAGAACCCTCCCTCCCATTTACACTCATTCACACAAAATAATAATAATAATAATAATAATAGATATTATTTGTAAAAAAAAAAAACACTTTACATTGAGTAAACAACCTCAAAGTGCTACAGTGTATTAAAATAAAGAAAAAGATAATAAGAAAATAAATACAAATAAAAACTGGAACAGCCAAATAGCTAAAACTAGTATGCATATATCTAAAAAAAAAAAAAGGCTTTTTTAAAAAGAAGGGGTTTTAAGCCTTTTTTGAAAGCATCCACAGTCTGTGGTGCCCTCAGGTGGTCAGGGAGTTATATTTTCAATTTACCCTTCGCGTTCAGCCGTGAAAGTTGTCACGACTCAAATTTGAAGCAATCTCCCTCCTCGCAAGTGTGTTTTATTTTTTTGAATTTTTAGTTTTTTTTATTATTAAATCAACATAAAAAAACACAAGATACACTTACAGTTAGTGCACCAACCCAAAAACCCTCCCACTCATTCACACAAAATAATAATAATAATAATAATAATATATTTTATTGGTAAAAAAAACACTTTACATTGAGTAAACAACCTCAAAGTGCCACAGTGTATTAACAAAAAGAAAAAGATTATAAAAAATAAATACAAATAAAAACTAGAACAGCCAAATAGCTAAAAGTAGTATGCATATATCTAAAAAAAAAGGCTTTTTTAAAAAGAAGGGTTTTTAAGCTTTTTTAAAAAGCATCCACAATCTGTGGTGCCCTCAGGTGGTCAGGGAGTTATATTTTCAATTTACCCTTCGCGTTCAGCCGTGAAAGTTGTCACGACTCGAATTTGAAGCAATCTCCCTCCTCGCAAGTGTGTTTTATTTTTTGGAATTTTTAGTTTTTTTTTATTATTAAATCAACATAAAAAAACACAAGATACACTTACAGTTAGTGCACCAACCCAAAAACCCTCCCACTCATTCACACAAAAGAATAATAATAATAATAATTATAATAGATTTTATTTGTAAAAAAAACTAGAACAGCCAAATACCTAAAACTAATATGCATATATCAAAAAAATATAAATATATATATATATATATATATATATATATATATATATATATATATATATATATATATATATATAAAAAGGCTTTTTTTTAAAGAAGGGTTTTTAAGCCTTTTTTAAAAGCATCCACAGTCTGTGGTGCCCTCAGGTGGTCAGGGAGTTATATTTTCAATTCACCCTTCGCGTTCAGCCGTGATAGTTGTCACGACTCGAATTTGAAGCAATCTCAGATTAGTCCGTTTGCATCCCGGCGAAACAATCCTCGCAGTAAGCTGCGACCCCCCCCAATATGTTCGGAGGAGGTCTTTAATTCCAGGAACACCATTCCCACTGTCAAGTATGGTGGTGGTAGTATTATGCTCCGGGCCTGTTTTGCCGCGAATGGAACTGGTGCTTTACAGAGAGTAAATGGGACAATGGAAACAGGAGGATGACCTCCAAATTCTTCTGGACAACCTAACATCATCGGCTCGGAGGTTGGGTATTGGGCGCAGTTGGGTGTTCCAACAGGACAATGACCCCAAACACACGTCAAAAGTGGTAAAGGAGTGGCTAAATCAGGCTAGAATTAAGGTTGTAGAATGGCCTTCCCAAAGTCCTGACTTAAACGTGTGGACAATGCTGAAGAAACAAGTCCATGTCAGACAACCAACACATTTAGCTGAAATGCACCAATTTTGTCAAGAGGAGTGGTCAAAAAATTCAAGCAGAAGCTTGTGGATGGCTACCAAAAGTGCCTTATTGCAGTGAAACTTGCCAAGGGACATGTAACCAAATATTAACATTGCTGTATGTATACTTTTGACCCATTTTCAGTAGACCCATAATAAATTCATAAAAGAACCAAACTTCATGAATGTTTTTTTGTGACCAACAAGTATGTGCTCCAATCACTCTATCACAACAAAATAAGAGTTGTAGAAATGATTGGAAACTCAAGACAGCCATGACATTATGTTCTTTACAAGTGTATGTCAACTTTCGATCGCGACTGTTTCAAAGGGATACAGTCCGTGAAGCACACGGGATTGTGTGTGCTGCTGGTCCACTAATAGGATTAACATTTAACAGTTAATTTGACTAATTTTCATAAATTACACGTTTTTATGTAATTGTTTTTATTTTATTGTCTTTTTTTTTTTTCTTTTTTTTTTTTTTTAAATAATAAAGGAAATTATCTTCACCAGACCAGGTTGTCAATGAAATTAGACTTGTTTAAAGGGTTCTAAAAGCCAGGTCCAGTCCAGATTATGTCCAGGTCGGGCTCAGCAACACACACCTTCATTTATGTACACTCAATTTAGGGAACACAACAACAGATTGCATCTACCGTATTTTTCGGACTATAAGTTGCAGTTTTTTTTCATAGTTTGGCCCGGGGGTGCGACTTATACTCAGGAGCGACTTATGTGTGAAATTATTAACACATTACCGTAAAATATCAAATAATATTATTTAGCTCATTCACGTAAGAGACTAGACGTATAAGATTTCATGGGATTTAGCGATTAGGAGTGACAGATTGTTTGGTAAACGTATAGCATGTTCTATATGTTATAGTTATTTGAATGACTCTTACCATAATATGTTACGTTAACATACCAGTTGGTTATTTATGCCTCATATAACGTACACTTATTCAGCCTGTTGTTCACTATTCTTTATTTATTTTAAATTGCCTTTCAAATGTCTATTCTTGGTGTTGGCTTTTATCAAATAAGTTTCCCCAAAAAATGTGACTTATATTCCAGTGCGACTTATATATGTTTTTTCCTTCTTTATTATGCATTTTCGGTCGGTGCGTCTTATACTCCGGAGCGACTTATACTCTGAAAAATACGGTATATTTTTGCAAAAATAAAACAAAGAACCAATGGCCTAAAATATACACATTAGTGTACCAAAGACAAACAATAAGTGACAAAAAAGTACCATCCATCCATTTTCTACTGCTTATCCCATAATCAATAAAATAGTCAATAATCAATAAAACCAGTCATGACATTAGGTACAATCTAGAATACCGAATATTTCGGACTATAAGTTGCAGTTTTTTTCATAGTTTGGCCGGGGGTGCGACTTATACTCAGGAGCGACTTATGTGTGAAATGATTAACACATTATCGTAAAATATCAAATAATATTATTTAGCTCATTCACGTAAGAGACTAGACGTATAAGATTTCTTGGGATTTAGCGATTAGGAGTGACAGATTGTTTGGTAAACGTATAGCATGTTCTATATGTTATAGTTATTTGAATGACTCTTACCATAATATGTTACGTTAACATACCAGGCACGTTCTCAGTTGGTTATTTATGCCTCATATAACGTACACTTATTCAGCCTGTTGTTCACTATTCTTTATTTATTTGAAATTGCCTTTCAAATGTCTATTCTTGGTGTTGGCTTTTATCAAATAAGTTTCCCCAAAAAATGTGACTTATATTCCAGTGCGACTTATATATGTTTTTTCCTTCTTTATTATGCATTTTCGGTCGGTGCGTCTTATACTCCGGAGCGACTTATACTCTGAAAAATACGGTATATTTTTGCAAAAATCAAATCAAATCAAATCAATGGCCTAAAATATACACATTAGTGTACCAAAGACAAACAATAAGTGACAAAAAAGTACCATCCGTCCATTTTCTACTGCTTATCCCATAATCAATAAAATAGTCAATAATCAATAAAACCAGTCATGACATTAGGTACAATCTAGAATACCGAATATTTCGGACTATAAGTTGCAGTTTTTTTCATAGTTTGGCCGGGGGTGCGACTTATACTCAGTAGCGACTTATGTGTGAAATGATTAACACATTACCGTAAAATATCAAATAATATTATTTATCTCATTCACGTAAGAGACTAGACGTATAAGATTTCATGGGATTTAGCGATTAGGAGTGACAGATTGTTTGGTAAACGTATAGCATGTTCTATATGTTATAGTTATTTGAATGACTCTTACCATAATATGTTACGTTAACATACCAGGCACGTTCTCAGTTGGTTATTTATGCCTCATATAACGTACACTTATTCAGCCTGTTGTTCACTATTCTTTATTTATTTTAAATTGCCTTTCAAATGTCTATTCTTGGTGTTGGCTTTTATCAAATAAGTTTCCCCCAAAAATGTGACTTATACTCCAGTGCGACTTATATATGTTTTTTCCTTCTTTATTATGCATTTTCGGTCGGTGCGTCTTATACTCCGGAGCGACTTATACTCTGAAAAATACGGTATATTTTTGCAAAAATCAAATCAAATCAAATCAATGGCCTAAAATATACACATTAGTGTACCAAAGACAAACAATAAGTGACAAAAAAGTACCATCCATCCATTTTCTACTGCTTATCCCATAATCAATAAAATAGTCAATAATCAATAAAACCAGTCATGACATTAGGTACAATCTAGAATACCGAATATTTCGGACTATAAGTTGCAGTTTTTTTCATAGTTTGGCCGGGGGTGCGACTTATACTCAGGAGCGACTTATGTGTGAAATTATTAACACATTACCGTAAAATAAAAAATAATATTATTTAGCTCATTCACGTAAGAGACTAGACGTATACGATTTCATGGGATTTAGCGATTAGGAGTGACAGATTGTTTGGTAAACGTATAGCATGTTCTATATGTTATAGTTATTTGAATGACTCTTACCATAATATGTTACGTTAACATACCAGGCACGTTCTCAGTTGGTTATTTATGCCTCATATAACGTACACTTATTCAGCCTGTTGTTCACTATTCTTTATTTATTTGAAATTGCCTTTCAAATGTCTATTCTTGGTGTTGGGTTTTATCAAATAAGTTTCCCCAAAAAATGTGCGACTTATATATGTTTTTTCCTTCTTTATTATGCATTTTCGGTCGGTGCGTCTTATATTCCGGAGCGACTTATACTCTGAAAAATACGGTATATTTTTGCAAAAATCAAATCAAATCAAATCAATGGCCTAAAATATACACATTAGTGTACCAAAGACAAACAATAAGTGACAAAAAAGTACCATCCATCCATTTTCTACTGCTTATCCCATAATCAATAAAATAGTCAATAATCAATAAAACCAGTCATGACATTAGGTACAATCCAGAATACCGAATTTTTCTGACTATAAGTTGCAGTTTTTTTTCATAGTTTGACCGGGGGTGCGACTTATGTGTGAAATTATTAACACATTACCGTAAAATATCAAATAATATTATTTAGTTCATTCACGTAAGAGACTAGACGTATAAGATTTCATGGGATTTAGCGATTAGGAGTGACAGATTGTTTGGTAAACGTATAGCATGTTCTATATGTTATAGTTATTTGAATGACTCTTACCATAATATGTTACGTTAACATACCAGTTGGTTATTTATGCCTCATATAACGTACACTTATTCAGCCTGTTGTTCACTATTCTTTATTTATTTGAAATTGCCTTTCAAATGTCTATTCTTGGTGTTGGGTTTTATCAAATAAGTTTCCCCAAAAAATGTGCGACTTATATATGTTTTTTCCTTCTTTATTATGCATTTTCGGTCGGTGCGTCTTATACTCCGGAGCGACTTATACTCTGAAAAATACGGTATATTTTTGCAAAAATCAAATCAAATCAAATCAATGGCCTAAAATATACACATTAGTGTACCAAAGACAAACAATAAGTGACAAAAAAGTACCATCCATCCATTTTCTACTGCTTATCCCATAATCAATAAAATAGTCAATAATCAATAAAACCAGTCATGACATTAGGTACAATCTAGAATACCGAATATTTCGGACTATAAGTTGCAGTTTTTTTCATAGTTTGGCCGGGGGTGCGACTTATACTCAGTAGCGACTTATGTGTGAAATGATTAACACATTACCGTAAAATATCAAATAATATTATTTAGCTCATTCACGTAAGAGACTAGACGTATAAGATTTCATGGGATTTAGCGATTAGGAGTGACATATTGTTTGGTAAACGTATAGCATGTTCTATATGTTATAGTTATTTGAATGACTCTTACCATAATATGTTACGTTAACATACCAGTTGGTTATTTATGCCTCATATAACCAGAGGTGGGTAGTAACGCGCTACATTTACTCCGTTACATCTACTTGAGTAACTTTTGGGATAAATTGTACTTCTAAGAGTAGTTTTAATGCAACTTACTTTTACTTTTACTTGAGTATATTTATAGAGAAGAAACGCTACTTTTACTCCGCTACTTTTATCTACATTCAGCTCGCTACTCGCTACTAATTTTTATCGATCTGTTAATGCACGCTTTGTTTGTTTTGGTCTGTCAGACAGACCTTCAAAGTGCCTGCGTTACTGGTGACGTTTCACTCCGTTCCACCAATAAAATGCAGTCACTAGTGACGTTTGACTTCGTTCCACCAATCAGATGCAGTCACTGGTGACGTTAGACCAATCAAACAGAGCCAGGCGGTCACATGACCTGACTTAAACAAGTGTAAAAACTTATTGGGGTGTTACCATTTAGTGGTCAATTGGACGGAATATGTACTGTACTGTGCAATCTACTAATAAAAGTTTCAATCAATCAATCAATCAAAAGTGTGAAGGAAAAAAGACACTTTTTTATTTCAAACGTACATCCCGTCAAAAGCCTAAAGACTGTCTGCACAGTTCCTGTCTTCACAATAAAAGTGCCGCTCCATCGCGCCTGCGCTTTCAAAATAAGAGTCTCCGAAAGCCAGCGCAAACAAGCTAGCAAGCTACGGAATTTGCCGCCAATGTATTTCTTGTAAAGTGTATAAAAACGAATATGGAAGCTGGACAAATAAGATACCAAAAACCAACCACTTTCATGTGGTATTAGACAGAAAGGAGGAACTTTTTTTCTCCTGCATTTGAAAACGTGGCCGTTAAGCACTGCTGTCTGATTACAATCAATGCAAGTCATCAGAATCAGGTAATACACCAACTTATATTCTTGTCAACATGAAAGAAAGGAATCTATATGTGTTAAACATGCATGTATATTCATTAAAACACCTTTAACATGTAAACAAAAACGGCAAAATAAATAAATATAAATGATATACTGTATATATCAATGTATGTGTATATATGTATATATATATATATATATACATATATATATATATGATATGTGTGTGTATGTTACTCATCAGTTACTCAGTACTTGAGTAGTTTTTTCACAACATACTTTTTACTTTTACTCAAGTAAATATTTGGGTGACTACTCATTACTTTTACTTGAGTAATAAATCTCTAAAGTAACAGTACTCTTACTTGAGTACAATTTCTGGCTACTCTACCCACCTCTGCATATAACGTACACTTATTCAGCCTGTTGTTCACTATTCTTTATTTATTTGAAATTGCCTTTCAAATGTCTATTCTTGGTGTTGGCTTTTATCAAATACATTTCCCCAGAAAATGCGACTTATACTCCAGTGCGACTTATATATGTTTTTTCCCTTCTTTATTATGCATTTTCGGCCGGTGCGTCTTATACTCCGGAGCGACTTAAACTCCGAAAAATACTATAAACACAATGACATTTTGAGAACTTCCCATCTATTTTTATTTTTTTTTGGCATCATTATCGGTTTCAACCATATAACTTTCTAATGTTAAAAAATGCTGAATAAATGTTTTAAAAGAAAGTAATACTAAGTGAATATCTATTTTTGGTCCTTGAATATGAACCTTTTACCGCAAGTGTGTGTTTGCGCACTGCATATTCTCCCATGGGCCACGGAGGCGACGCCGGGTGTTGTTGCTCAGCAACCCGTGACGGCTTGAGCAGGTAGAGGCTCGAACGGCTGCGGAGTACAATTGAAGCCGTGCTGAGTCCACCAGGTATAACATGTTTGTCTATCTGTTGCCAACACCTGCGGAGGGCAGCTGGCTGGGTCGCAGTGTGCCTCACATCCTCGCGTGCAGGCGGCAGGGGGGCTGGTGAAACCCAGCGGTGTTACACGGAGGTTACGCACCATGACAACGCTCAGACAAACTGCTGCTGATGCAATTGCATAAACGAGACATTGGAGAGGAGAAGGGAGAGGACTGTACACCACTGCTATAACTATTGCATATACCAATTGTGCATACGGCATATCCTTTTTGGCAAATTGTTGTTTTTTCTTCTTTTGGGTGGCCGGCTTTACGTAGAAGTAAAGTTGAAGTTGAGAAAGTACATTTTAAAATATAATCACTATGACAATATGTTACAAGTTGACAAAATTATCGGCAATAAGGGAGAAGTTTGTTAAAAAAGGGACACAATGTGAAGTGAATTATATGGCAATTTTCTCTAGAGACCCAAATACATACATAGCAAAACAATTTTTTTTTTAAGCTACACTATATTGCCAAAAATATTTGGCCACCCATCCAAATAATAATAACAATAATAATATATTTTATTTGTAAAAAGCACTTTGCATTGAGTAAACAACCTCAAAAGGCTACAGTGTATTAAAAAATAAATAAATAAAAAGATAATAACAAATAAATAGAAATAAAAACTAGAACAGCCAAATAGCTAGAACTAGTATGCATATATCTGAAAAAAATTTTTTTTTTTTAAAATAAGGGTTTTTAAGCCTTTTTTTAAAAGCATCCACAGTCTGTGGTGCCCTCAGGTGGTCAGGGAGAGCGTTCCACAGACACACACTATATTGCCAAAAATATTTGGCCACCCATCCAAATAATAATAACAATAATAATATATTTTATTTGTAAAAAGCACTTTGCATTGAGTAAACAACCTCAAAAGGCTACAGTGTATTAAAAAATAAATAAATAAAAAGATAATAACAAATAAATAGAAATAAAAACTAGAACATCCAAATAGCTAGAACTAGTATGCATATATCTGAAAAAAATATATTTTTTTAAAATAAGGGTTTTTAAGCCTTTTTTAAAAAGCATCCACAGTCTGTGGTGCCCTCAGGTGGTCAGGGAGAGCGTTCCACAGACACACACTATATTGCCAAAAATATTTGGCCACCCATCCAAATAATAATAACAATAATAATATATTTTATTTGTAAAAAGCACTTTGCATTGAGTAAACAACCTCAAAAGGCTACAGTGTATTAAAAAAATAAATAAATAAAAAGATAATAACAAATAAATAGAAATAAAAACTAGAACAGCCAAATAGCTAGAACTAGTATGCATATATCTGAAAAAAATATTCTTTTTTTAAAATAAGGGTTTTTAAGCCTTTTTTAAAAAGCATCCACAGTCTGTGGTGCCCTCAGGTGGTCAGGGAGAGCGTTCCACAGACACACACTATATTGCCAAAAATATTTGGCCACCCATCCAAATAATAATAACAATAATAATATATTTTATTTGTAAAAAGCACTTTGCATTGAGTAAACAACCTCAAAAGGCTACAGTGTATTAAAAAATAAATAAATAAAAAGATAATAACAAATAAATAGAAATAAAAACTAGAACAGCCAAATAGCTAGAACTAGTATGCATATATCTGAAAACATTTTTTTTTTTTTAAATAAGGGTTTTTAAGCCTTTTTTTAAAAGCATCCACAGTCTGTGGTGCCCTCAGGTGGTCAGGGAGAGCGTTCCACAGACTGCGGAAAGCCCGGTCGAATGATCAGAATCAGGTGTCCTAATCACTTGGCCCGGCCACATGTGTATAAAATCAAGCACTTAGGCATGGAGACATTTGTGAAAGAATGGGCCGCTCTCAGTGATTTCCAGCGTGGAACTGTCATAGGATGCCACCTGTGCAACAAATCCAGTCGTGAAATTTCCTCGCTCCTAAATATTCCAAAGTCAACTGTCGGCTTTATTATAAGAAAATGGAAGAGTTTGGGAACAACAGCAACTCAGCCACCAAGTGGTAGGCCACGTAAACTGACAGAGAAGGGGTCAGCGGATGCTGAAGCGCGTAGTGCAAAGAGGTCGCCGACTTTCTGCGCAGTCAGTTGCTACAGAGCTCCAAACTTAATGTGACCTTCCAATTAGCCCACGTACAGTACGCAGAGAGCTTCATGGAATGGGTTTCCATGGCCGGGCAGCTGTGACTAAGCCATACATCACCAAGTCCAATGCAAAGCGTGGGATGCAGTGGTGTAAAGCACGTCGCCACTGGACTCTAGAGCAGTGGAGACGTCTTCTCTGGAGTGATGAATCACGAGGAAGTTGAATTATCCCACCGGCTTTGCCAAAACAAAAATGTGCAAGTGTGTGAAGTCGTAGTTCAATATATATATATATATATATATATATATATATATATATATATATATATAGAAGTTGGCCTCGAGTGGGTTCTTCGGACCACCATACACTGCCATGAGAGCCAGGAATTTCAGGGTTTAACACTGTTTTATTTTCATAACAGGTGCAGAGGCTTTTGCTTTTCAGCAAAGTCTCTTTGTCTGCTGAGTCCGCTCAACCCGGACTAACTCGTCTCGTCACGGCTGCTGCTAATAAAGGTGACAGGTGATTAGATAACAAGGTCCGCCTGGGCCATCTACGCACCTGTCGCTGTCTTCGAGGCTGGTCCTGGCACACCCCGTTCCGCGGCAGGCCCGCCGGCCACGCCCCCCTCCACAATGTATTTGTTTAAAAAATATTTTTTACATATCAATGCTAGATCGGTAGGTTGTGAGTTCAAACCCCGGCCGAGTCATACCAAAGACTATAAAAATGGGACCCATTACCTCCCTGCTTGGCACTCAGCATCAAGGGTTGGAATTGGGGGTTAAATCACCAAAAAAATGATTCCCGGGCGCGGCACCGCTGCTGCTCACTGCTCCCCTCACATCCCAGGGGGTGAACAAGGGAATGGGTCAAATGCAGAGGACAAATTTCACCCCACCTAGTGTGTTTTCGACAATCATTGGTACTTTAACTTTAACTTAACTTATTCACCGTCTAAAATGTGTTAAAAGCGATAACTCATTTAACGTTACTTTTTTTGACATTTAAGAGACTGAAAATTACACAACAATGAAAAACAAGACCATAATAAATGGTGTGTAATCTTTTTGAGCTTGAATTGAAATATTTGTATACTATTGCCTTTAAATAGACCCCTTTTTAGACCAGTTGATCTGCCGTCTCTCTTTCCTGCTCTGCCCCCCTCTCTTGCGCGAAGACGTTATCGAGGTGACCAGGGATCAGCCTCCATGGATGAACCGCTCGCTGTTCCAAGTCGGGACCCAGGATGGACCACTCCTCTTTGCATCAGTCGGTGACTTGTCTCCATTCGAGATGACCCCCTGCTGGCCTCCCAATGGACTGGACTTTCACTTGAGGTTGTGCCCCGACGTGTCTACATGCAAGAGGATCCCCTGCTGGCCCCACTATGGACTGGACGCTCACGTTATTTAACGTATCCACTCGGCATCCATTGCACCGGTCACCCAGGGTGGAGGTCCCCACATCTGCGGTCCCTTTCAAGGTTTCTCGTTGTTCCAATTGGGTTGGGTTTTTTTCTTGCCCTGATGTTGGATCTGAGCCGAGGATGTCGTTGTGGCTTGCACAGCCCTTTGAGACATTAGTAATTAAGGGCTAATTAAGTGAACTTTCATTGATTGATTGAAATTGTCATGATCCGTGGTACGGATCATGTTTTTGTTATGTTCTGTTAGTTTTGGACTCCCTTAGTTCCTGTTTTTGTGCACCCTTGTTAGTTACCATTAGGGATGATGTTCAAAACCGATTCTCCCGCTTGTTCGATAAGATAAGAACCGATTCCATGGACTCAAATCCCTTTTTGAGAACCGGTTCCCGTTATCGAGGCCACTATAGTAAAGAAAAAGAGTTGGTTCTTTATTCGAATCCCTGGGAACGAATCCCTTCTCACAGGAAATGCCCTGTGGCACGTCCCAGGAAATGACGTAAGATACAGAAAGCAGCAACAACAATGGACTGGAAAAAAACGCCTCAAGGCACGGCTTCATTTTACAAAAAAATACGACGAGGAAACGGCTATCTGCAATCATTGCCAGGTTTCGCTCTGTAAGGGGGGAAGTACAACCATACTTGCCAACCTTGAGACCTCCGATTTCGGGAGGTGGGGGGAGGGGGTGGGGGTGGGCGTGGTCGGGGGGGGGGGGACGGGGGCATGGTTGGGGGCGTGGCTAAAAGGGGAGGAGTATATTTACAGCTAGAATTCACCAAGTCAAGTATTTCATATATATATATATATATATATATATATGTATATATATATATATATATAAGAAATACTTAACGTTCAGTGAATTCTAGCTATATATATATATATATATATATATGTATGTGTGGGAAAAAATCACAAGACTATTTCATCTCTACAGGCCTGTTTCATGAGGGGGGGTACCCTCAATCGTCAGGAGATTTTAATGGGAGCATTCGCATACCATGGTTTATATAGGGCACAGAGTGGGTGGGTACAGGCTGGCCTAGGGGCGTGGTGATTGGCTCATGTGTTAAGTGTTCCGTCTTTTCTATGAGCCTTAGCTTGTAGTCATTCTGCGCGGGTATGGGAATGTTCTTCGTGGAGTAGTCGATGTTGAATTTTTCCATTTCTGATCGTCGTACAGTGCTCAACAAATGTCAATTTGGAGCGGAGTGTATGTCTTAATAAGGTATTAATAAGGTATTTATTTTATATATATATATATATATATATATATATATATATATATAAAATAAATACTTGAATTTCAGTGTTCATTTATTTACACATATACACACACATAACACTCATCTACTCATTGCGGAGTTAAGGGTTGAATTGTCCATCCTTGTTCTATTCTCTGTCACTATTTTTCGAACCATGCATTGATGTGTGACACGCACAAAAGTGCTTTCATCAAATGCACTAGATGGCAGTATTGTCCTGTTTAAGAGTGTCACAACATTGCTGTTTACGGCAGACGAACTGCTTTACGGTATACAAAAAAGTGACTGCTGTTGTTGTGTGTTGTTGCCACGCTGGGAGGACGTTAATGAAACTGCCTAACAATAAACCCACATAAGAAATCAAGAACTCGCCCTTCATCAGTCTATAGTTATAACGTGATTGGGCAGGTACGCTTTTTTATATTGTGGAGGACATGAGTCCGCCTAAATTTCGGGAGATTTTCGGGAGAAAATATGTCCCGGGAGGTTTTCGGGAGAGGCGCTGAATTTCGGGAGACTCCCGGAAAATTCGGGAGGGTTGGCGAGTATGAGTACAACAAGCATGTTGAAACATGTTCAGGCTGCACATAACCTGAAGGTTAGAGAAAGGTGTCAACCTGCAGCGCCAATTCCAGTGATAGTGCTGGTGAGTAACTAACGTTAACTGTTGTCGGTTAATTTTCATATCTGCTCACTCGTAGCCTCTAGGCTAAAATAACGTTACCTCGTATGTCAATCCAGGATTGCAGTAATGTTAGCTAGACTAAGCATAGTCAGTGGCTAACGGTAACGTTAACGTTAGCCTTTTTGTATGTGTCTGATAACGTTAACGTTATCTTTTAGCCTACACCAGTGGACCCCAACCACCGGGCCCGGTACCGGTCCGTGGATCGATTGGTACCGGCCTGCACAAGAAATAAAAAAATAAATAACTTTTTTTTTTTTTAATTAAATCAACATAAAAAAACACAAGATACACTTACAATTAGTGCACCAACCCAAAAAACCTCCCTCCCCCCCACATTCACACTCATTCACACAAAAGGGTTGTTTCTTTCTGTTATTAATATTCTAGTTCCTACATTATATCAATACAGTCTGCAGGGATACAGTCCGTAAGCACAAATGATTGTATTTTTTTATGACAAAATAAATAAAAAATACCATACCATGGTTAACAACAGTCAATATTTATTTATTTTATTTTATTTTTTTAGTGGGGTAACAACAGTCAATATTTATTTACTTATTTATTTTTTCTCATAAAATAAAAGTGAGCTTTTGTTAAACCAAATAGTGTGTTTTTTCCCATATACAACAACCTATCTGGATTCGATAAGAGAATCGATAAGGAATCTATTCGATAAGAGGATTCGATAATGGGCTCAAACTCGATAATTTCTTATCAAACATCATCCCTAGTTACCATGGTTACTTAATATTTCCACCTGCCTCTGATTAGTGTTCGGCACCTTCACCTGCTGCCGACCACTAATCAAAGAGCTATTTATTCACGTTGCTGGCCACACTCGGTCTGGCGTCATTGTTCGCTTCATGCCTGGTCCACGTAAGATTTGTTTGTTCATGCCACAGTTAGTAAGTTTTCCTTGCCATAGTCTATGCTAAGTACCGTATTTTTCGGACTACAAGTCGCAGTTTTTTTCATAGTTTGGCCGGGCTCCAGTGCGATTTATATATGTTTTTTTTCTTCTTTATTATGCATTTTCGGCAGGTGCGACTTATACTCCAATGCGACTTATACTCCGAAAAATACGGTATTTCCTTTAAGCTCCAAGTGCGATCAACAAATGGTGCCTTCGCTTTGTGTTCCGTTTTGTTGTACTACTTTGATTTGTGAGAATTAAATTATGTTCTTACCCGCACGATTTGTCCGGAATGGTCTGTCTGCATTTTGGGACCCCACAGTAAGCTGCGAAAACCACGTCGTGACAGAAATATCCTTCCATCAATTTTGTCCTGACATTCAGCTTTCTGTTAGTACAATATATTTTGGACATAGTTACACTGCAAAAAAGTCAGTGTTCAAAAACAAGAAAAAAAAAATACAAAAATTAGGGGTATTTTATTTGAACTAAGCAAATTTATCTGCCAATAGACAAAGAAAATTTGGCTTGTCAAGACTTTCCAAAACAAGTACAATTAGCTAACCTCAATGAACCCAAAAATACCTTAAAATAAGTATATTTTCATTAATAACAAGTGCACTTTTCTTGGTAGAAATTTTTTTTAGACCTTTTTGCTCAACATGTTGAAAAATATTCTTAAATTAAGTAAATGCTAGTGCCATTATTTTGACATAATGATATGCGCTCGACATTACATTTCTTGAAACCAGCAAACTTATACTAAAAACTGATTTATTGTTCTTAAAGGAAAGGCAAGCGCTTGTTACTCTCGGGGTCTCCTAGCCGCTCAGGCAAATCATATGGTCTAAAAATGCATTTTTCCATGGATAACATGACATCATCGCGCCAAGTGCGTGCTCTTTCAGTCAATTAGTGCGCATATATACAGCCCGGCCCCCGGCCAAATTTTTTTTATTGTAATTTTGAAGAATTTATCTGAATGTGCATGAACTATTTCAAATTGTTACAAAATGTCACATGTTAAATGTTTAAATATTAACTGTCAGTTTACTGTACTGTGCCAACTGTACTACTATATGAGTACGTATTTTCTATTGTTTCATTGAAAATAAAACAGCAAAGTCCATTTGGCTGTCATCTGTTTTAATTATGAGACACAATTGTGTCAAAGTCATGATTTTTTTTTTCATGCTTGAAATCAAATCAAATCAAATCAACTTTATTTATAGAGCACATTTAAAATTTACCACAGGGGTAGCCAAAGTGCTGTACAATGAGCAGGTTAAAAGATAAAACGAGTACCGAGCAAACACAACACAACACAAACAGAACACGATAAAAAATAAATAATTAAAATAGAATTAATAAAAACATAAAAACATAAAAACAGGATCACAGCAGGTGTATTATGGGGCGCCATTGCAGGATGGATATCACTCAGTGTTAAAAGCCATGGAATAAAAGTATGTTTTTAAGAGAGATTTAAAAACAGGAAGAGAGGAGGCTTGTCTAACACTCAGGGGTAGGTCGTTCCAGAGCTTGGGAGCAGCAACGGCGAAAGCTCTGTCACCTCTAAGCTTCAGCCTTGTGTCAGGGACCGTCAACAGCAGCTGATCGGCTGATCTTAAGGATCGGGTGGGGCAGTAAGGCTGAAGGAGGTCGGAGAGATAGGTTGGCGCGAGGTTGTTTAGACATTTAAAAACAATAATAAGAAATTATTACTTTAAAAAAGTAGTTTTATACTTGTGAGTGTTGATGACACAGCTTTGCAAAAGTGATATTCTAGTTTCAAGCATGTTTTACTCAATATAGGTCATACAATCTCAGCAAAAAGCTGTAATATCTTACTGAGATCATTTAGGACCAAAACACTTAAAACAAGTAAACCACTCTAACATAAAATCTGCTTAGTGAGAAGAATTATCTTATCAGACAGAAAATAAGCAAATATCACCCTTATTTGAGATATTTAATCTTACTTCGATTTCAGTTTTTGCAGTGTTCATGGTTTGCTCGTTTGAAAACTATCTGATTAAATTGTTGGGGTCTTTTGCCAAAGCCATTTGTTCAGTTTGTACATGTGTTTAAGTAATTTTTTTGGACATAATTTATTCGACTACCGAAAGCTGCTTTCTGATGTTTACCCAAAGAAATAATGTTTTGATAAATGATGCATTGCATCGCATTTTGCAAAGCATGTTTATTATGAACTAAGATCAAAGCTGATATATTGGAGTCAGCTCGCTGGTGCTATTAAACTGCCATTGATTTCAGGGCAGCGAGCTCTTGGTGACAATGTGAGGTTTGAGCCGGTCTCGACGGCGGGTAAATCAAAGGTTGCGACTTTGCTATCATGTTTCATATGCAGCTGGAGGATCATGGATATGTAATGCAATAAAACAAGAGCTCAGAAGGGGAGCAAGGATGGTATTACTGCTGGTGCGCTGGGTCAGGCACAAGTCGGGAAGGGCTCAGAAACATAACTTATTCGCGTGTATGCATGTAATAATATAGCACACAGAGGAACAACAGACTGAAATAAACACGGCATTGTGCGTATGGGTAAATGTCGACGCTGTGAACTATTTAAAGCTTTTAATTATAGTGATTTATCAAGCACAGTAAACTATTATCACAAAATCAGATTGTTCAAGCTCCTGAATGACAGGACACATCTCGCCTAACCGGGCCGTCATCCAATCCCGCGAGCCGAAGAAGGGTGCCGTGACGGATGGTTCGTAGCCATTCCACCATGTTTCATCAAGCCCCCCCCCCCTCCTTTCTCCTTGTCACGGCTGGAGAACAGAGACTTCCATGTGGCGTCTCACCTTTGGGACGGCGGCCTCTTCAATAATTCAGCGGCTGTTGCTCCAGTCCTGCAGAGAGTACTCGTCAGTGACCGATGAGCATCCAGCGTATTGGCTCAGAATAAAAACAACCCTCCTTTTGCCACCCAGTTGTCTAAAATGGTATCGTTAGCCCAACTAATGTATGACATTAGAGACAAATTAAGATAGTACTTGTCACCCGTAGTGCCCTCTATTGACCAGGTCAGATGAGAGGATAAATGGTCAATGAGTTACCCTTGAAAAGATGTTTCCATCAATGATAGCCATGATGCATATTTTTTTTAGGATTATAAAAATCTATTCATCCATACATCCATCTTCTTCCGCTTATCCGAGGTCAGGTCGCGGGGGCAGCAGCCTAAGCAGGGAAGACCAGACTTCCCTCTCCCCAGCCACTTCGTCCAGATCTTCCCGGGGGATCCCGAGGCGTTCCCAGACCAGCCAGGAGACATCGTCTTCCCAACGTGTCCTGGGTCTTCCCCGTGGCCTCCTACTGGTCGGACGTGCCCTAAACGCCTCCCTAGGGAGGCATTCGGGTGGCATCCTGACCAGATGCCTGAACCACCTCATCTGGCTCCTCTCCATGTGAAGGAGCAGCGGCTTTACTTTGAGCTCCCCCGGATGGAAGAGCTTCTCACCCTATCTCTAAGGCGGAAGAAACTCATTTGGGCCGCTTGTACCCGTGATCTTGTCCTTTCGGCCATAACCCAAAGCTCATGACCATAGGTGAGGATGGGAACGTAGATCGACCGGTAAATTGAGAGCTTTGCCTTCCGGCTCAGCTCCTTCTTCACCACAACAGATCGATACAGCGTCCGCATTACTGAAGACGCCGCACCGATCCGCCTGTCGATCTCACGATCCACTCTTCCCTCACTCGTGAACAAGACTCCGAGGTACTTGAACTCCTCCACCTCGGTCAGGGTCTCCTCCGCAACCCGGAGATGGCACTCCACCCTTTTCCGGGTGAGAACCATGGACTCGGACTTGGAGGTGCTGATTCTCATCCCAGTCGCTAAAAATGTATGTATTAATTAAATTATTTATTATTAATATACATTCTAATGATCATGTCACGGTCTGGGCGCATGCCAATGCGCACTCATCTGTGCGCTCTGATGAGGGCACCTCCAAGAGCGCACTTCCAAAAGCGTGCCAGTCCTGCTGCAGCTGGCAGCTGCAATCATTCACCTGCAATCAGGGCACCTATGGTTGAGGAGAGGTCCTGCCTTCATAAGCCTGCTCAACCTGCCATCCGGCGCCAGAACGTAACCATCTGTTCGAGTACCGTAAGCGATCATCAAGCTCTCTGCAACGTTGCTCTCTCTCTGTGTTTCCCCCCTCTGTGTTTCATTGTGCGTTGTCCTGTGTCCTGTCGTTCTGCAGCAAATCCCTGTTCCCGTTTCACGAGCTGTGCGTCTCGTCGTCCTTGTTTGTTCCTCCCTAGTATCATTATATATTATTGTATCATTGTCTAGCCCATCACAAACAATCGCAAGACTGGTCTATTTTAGAGAGAGCCATGTGTCGAGAGACTTCAAAGATGGCATCTCGGCCCGTACTTCCGGGTCGGTGTGGTACATTGCCGCCTGTTATGCCGACAGCAGCTGGGGCTGGCGCCAGCTGCAGACATTAACTCATTCACGTTTGTATGAGGTTAACCCTGCAATGATGTGTACTACGATGGAATCTGAAAGTTGTCAACTTAATTATATTCATGTCGTGTTTATGTTTAACTTGAGTGGTAAAATTACAACCAGATGTCCAAAATGTTACACTGTCGTGGTGATTGCCATCCATACATCCGTTTTCTACCGCTTGTGTCATGATCCGTGGTCCGGATCATGTTTTTGTTGTGTTCTGTTAGTTTTGGACTCTTTTAGTTCCTGTTTGACACCTGAGTTTGTTTTAGTTACCATTGCTACTTGTGATATTCACCTGCCTCTGGTGTTCGGGACGCGCACCTGCTTCTAATCAGAGGACTATTTAAGCATGCCTTTGCCAGTCAGTCGTCCTGGCGTCATTAGTTGCTTGCCTCATGCCTGGACTACGTAAGTCTTAGTTGTTTCATGCCACAGTTTCGTATTGGTTTCATGCCACAGTTTCGTGTTTGTTCTATGCCATAGTTAATGCTAGTTGTTTCATGCCACAGTTTCGTATTGGTTTCATGCCACAGTTTCGTGTTTGTTCTATGCCATAGTTAATGCTAGTTGTTTTATGCCACAGTTTTGTGTTTGTTTCATGCCACAGTTTCATGTCTATAGTTTCATGTCCTAAGTTTTTGCCTTAGCTTCCGAGTGCGATAGGCACGCTTGCCTTTGGGTTGTTTTCTGTTTTGTACCTCGGTGAGTGTTTCTTAAAATTACATCATGTTCCTACCTGCAAGTCCTGTCCGGAGTCGTCCGTTTGCCTTCCTGGGAGAACAACCCCGCAGTAAACGAAAACCCCGTCGTGACAGCTTGTCCCTTTTTTGGGGTCGCGGGGGGTGCTGGAGCCTATCTCAGCTGCAATCGGGCGGAAGGCGGGGTACACCCTGGACAAGTCGCCACCTCATCGCAGGGCCGGTGGTGATTGCTTGTTGATTAAATGTATTCAACATTGAAATGTATTTTATATACACAATGAATGTGTTAACACAGATTATTTTAAGAGTACGCATCTAATTGCATCTTGTCACAGCTTGTTAAAAATTTCAATCAAATTCAATAGATAAATATTGCATTTAATTGTGAAGCATGCTTATTTAAACGAATGTAATAATATAACTTCATGTTCATCGTCTATCAATCAATCAAAGTTTACTTATATAGCCCTTAATCACAAATGTCTCAAAGGGCTACACAAGCCACAACGACATCCTCGGATCAGATCCCACATCAGGGCTAGAAAAATATTCAACCCGATGGGAACAATGTGAAACCCTGGAAGGGACCTCAGATGCGGTTAATATACGGTTAACAATGAGAGTCCAGTCCATAGTGGGGCCAGCAGGGGATCCTCTTGCATGAAGACAAGACCTCTCTGACTGATGCATAAGGAGTGGTCCACCCTGGGTCCCGACTTCATCATGTGAAAGACCAGTCCATTGGGAGGCCAGCAAAGGATCATCTTGAATGGAGAATAGTCAGCAGCATAGAGACGTCACTAACTGATGCACAGAGGAGTGGTCTACCCCGACTTGGAGACTTGGAACAGCTAGCGCGTCCTCCGTGGAGGCTGATCCGTTATCCCATGTTATCCCAGCAGTCACAAGACATTGATACTGTCATAATGAGGGGGTTTTCGCAGCTTACTGCGAGGATTGTTCTCCCGAGATGCAAACCGACTTTTCCGGACAACTGTAGCAGGTAGGAACATATTTAATAATCAATTAATCCTACACAGCAGAAATGACAGAAACCAAAACAATAGGAAAGCGTGCCGTTGACACGAGAAGCTAAGGCAAAAATCTTAGGACATGAAACACGAAGTCGCTAACTGTGGCATACATAAACAAAACCTACTTGGCAAGGCAAACAATCGCATGACACGGGCAGCGTGAACTAAGCATGAAACAATCAGTATGAACTATGGTATCTCCAGAAAACAAGCAATGACGTCAGGACGACTAACTGGCAAAGACAGGCTTAAATACTGGTCTGTTGATTAGAGACAGGTGTGACCCGAACACAAGAGGCAGATGAAAATCATAAGTCGTCACGGAAACTAAAACAAACAAGGGTGCACAAAAACAGGATGGAGTCTTAAACTAACAGAAAATACCAAAAACATGATCCAGACCACAGATCATGACAGATACAACGTTGATTGCACATACATGTCCTTTAAAACTGACTTTGAAACAACGTTACAAAATAGTTGTATTTGTAAATTGAGTTGATGTCTAACGTTGATGTCTAATGTTGATGTCTAACGTTGGTTGGGAAATACTTCAATGGTCAAATTAACGTCACACCCTGACATTGAATAAACTTCGTCAAAAATCATGTTGTTTTAACATTGTTTGTGTGTTGTAAAATATTGGTTGGAAAATGACCACAATTCAATGGTCAAATCAACGTCAGAATCCAACATTGATTAAATGTCATCAAAAAAGCATGTTGTTCCAATGTTAGGTTTGGGTTGTCCAACGTCAGGACCAAATTCAGTAAGTTCTCAGCGTTGTTTTAATGTCTTGTGCCTGCTGGGTATTTTCCTATGAAACTGTATTTACTTGATTACAAAGAAAACACACCAGCTTTCACACTGCACTGTCAATAAATCCGTTATTCTGCCCTTGCTACTTGTTTCCAGCATGTGCAGATTGACAGATAGTTAACAACATGAAGACAAAGAAGCTCCAGACGTTTTGTTGAGGATTGATGTTCCTTCCTTTGAATTATTTTCCTTCCTCAGTTTTATTTCTGAACGCTTCTTCCTCCATTAGGTTAGTCAAACTGAATATATAAACATAAATTAAAAATTACAAAAGTATATTGTCCATTGTGTATTTTACATAAATAAAACAGAAGGTTTAACACGAAACCTTCTATTTTGATTGTTTCATGCTTAGTTCACGCTGCTCGTGTCATGCGATTGTTTGAATTATTTTCCTTCCTCAGTTTTATTTCTGAACGCTTCTATTTTATTTACGTAAAATACACAATGGACAACATACTTTGGTCATTTTTAATTTGTGTTTATATATTCAGTTTTACAAACCTATATGGAGGAAGAAGCGTTCAGATATAAAACTGAGGAAGGAAAATAATTCAACAAAACATCTGGAGCTCCTTTGTCTTCATGTTGTTAACTATCTGTCAAGCTGCGCACGCTGGAAACAAGTAGCAAGGTCAGAATAACGGATTTATTGACAGTGCGGTGTGAAAGCAGTCACACAATAAACTACAGATGTTTACGCATATAGAAATTAAACGTCCACAGCAAACATTGAATGAATGTGACTCATCACAATTAAACCTGAGGTGCAGCATTATCGCCTCTACTGGTCAAATTTAGCGCTACATATATTAAACAAGCTTTGATCGCCAGAGTTACTCTCAGACAAAAAAAACAACACGACCACGAATACAAAAGATATCACAAAGTCAGCAATTTTAATACAAAAAAATACTAATAATACTAATATCTACTCACAAAGGTTTAACCAAGTTTTGTGATGAAGCTTACGCGTGTGGATTTCTACCGTTGTCCCTGTTTGTCTGGAACTCTGTGTCCGTCGCTTAAAAGGTCCGACAGGAAACAATGACTCGAGCACTTGCTCAGGGCACAACATTCATACTTTGTTGTCCAGCTTTTGGCAATTTGTTTAGATTTATTTTAGGGTTAATAGTGGTTTGAAAGAGTAGTCTTCTTCTACTCACCCCACTGCTGCTTTGTTGTGACACATATCAATCAATCAATCAATCAAAGTTTATTTATATAGCCCTTAATCACAAGTGTCTCAAAGGGCTGCACAAGCCACAGATCCCATATCAGGGCAAGAAAAAACTCAACTCAATGGGTTACAGTGAGAAACCTTGGAAGGGACCGCAGATGTGGGGACCTCATTGCCTCGCTGTTGCCCCCTGTGGGGTGGCGGGAGTACTGCATACATGAACAACCCTAGTTTCATCAAGCCTATTTGGTTGAAGTTCAGCGGGCCAAATTAAAAGCTTTGGCGGGCCGGATTTGGGCTGCGGACCGCCAGTTGAATGGACCAGCCCTAGCTTGTTTACCAGCCAATCACAGACCTAAAACATTGGGGGTTTTTTAGTTATACCGTTTGAACAAAACATGTAAAACACAGAATCTGGAATATCAAATGTAGAAGAATAACTCTTAAAGTGGAGTTTTTCAATGAACTGTCTACCAAGTTGAACGAGTTCATTCCGAAAGTACATTCTGCTGTTCAGGCCCACAACATCTCAGAAAGAAGGTTACATATGATGTTTTTCTGCCGAGCTAAAGTTCAATCTGAGCTGCTGCTTCCCCTGATGCAGCATCCTGCTCGTGCACCTGAGGAGCGATAGCCGCCAGGTTGACAGAGAGATGCGATGAGAATGGCCAAACTGAGACTAACGATGGATGGAGGTTCAATCAATGGCCACCAGTAAGAATTGAGTCCTCTGGGGTTTGGGAGGGTGTCGGAGTTGGAGGTTGATGTGCTTCTATGGGGAATAGACCACTGAATGCATCCTATAAATCAGTCTTGATTTGTTTCGGTCCAACACTTGGAAAAGAACTCGGCGAGAGTCATAAATGAAGTTTGAAATGGTATTATGCGTGCATATATTCATTTATTCTTAGTGGTCTTGCCTGTTCTTTCTGCAGATTGTGTCGCAATAAAGAGCCCTCTCCGGTTTCTTGCTGTCCTTCGGGGGGATTTCGCTGGCCATAAGTTTTACCTCTGCCACATTTATGTGCCATCCCTTCAACAAAGCCAGTGGCTGGGAAGCCGGCGAGAGGAAACTGGCGGGAGGTCTGTGTGACATGTCAACCGCATCGCTTCAGGCTTCGTTAGCCAATTCCAGGTGGAGGAAGGGAGATGGGAAACAACAAAGAAGAGGAGCGCATAAAGCAGATGACGGTTGGAGGCAGGCAATAGGGGGGATGCTCATAATTTTCAGGGTAATAACAAAGCGGTGATGGGACCCACAGCTAACACTGTGATTAAAATTACATTATCATTGCTTGGCTGCGGAACGAGAAACTCCGCTTCACAATTTGAGAAACAAAACACTCAATATGAACTCAAGGCTATTTTGGAAAGTTTATGCCAGACTAGTGTTGTAACGATACCAATATGTTGATACCGGTACTAAAAATGATTTCGATACTTTTCGGTACTTTTCTAAATAAAGGGGACCACAAAAAAATTTCATTTAGCTTTATTTTAACAAAAAATCTTTGGGTACATTAAACATGTTTCTTCTTGCAGTTAAAGGGGAACATTATCACAATTTCAGAAGGGTTAAAACCATTAAAAATCAGTTCCCAGTGGCTTGTTATATTTTTCAAAGTTTTTTTCAAAATTTTACCCATCACGCAATACCCCTAAAAAAAACCTTCAAAGTGCCTGATTTTAACCATCGTTATAAACACCCGTCCATTTTCCTGTGACGTCACATAGTGAAGCCAACACAAACAAACATGGGGGAAAGAACAGCAAGCTATAGCGACATTAGCTCGGATTCAGACTCGGATTTCAGCGGCTTAAGCGATTCAACAGATTACGCATGTATTGAAACGGATGGTTGTAGTGTGGAGGCAGGTAGCGAAAACGAAATTGAAGAAGAAACTGAAGCTATTGAGTCATATCGGTTTGAACAGTATGCAAGCGAAACCGACGAAAACGACACGACAGCCAGCGACACGGGAGAAAGCGAGGACGAATTCGGCGATCGCCTTCTAACCAACGATTGGTATGTGTTTGTTTGGCATTAAAGGAAACTAACAACTATGAACTAGGTTTACAGCATATGAAATACATTTGGCAACAACATGCACTTTGAGAGTGCAGACAGCCCAATTTTCATCAATTAATATATTCTGTAGACATACCCTCATCCGCTCTCTTTTCCTGAAAACTGATCTGTCCAGTTTTGGAGTTGATGTCAGCAGGCCAGGGAAGCTAGGGTCGATATTCTTCTCTTGACCATCTTCGGTGGCATAAGGGACGTTGTGAGCCAAGACATCCAGGGGGTTTAGCTCGCTCGTCTGCGGGGACAAACTTGCCGTGCTACCGAGGTCCTTTGTCCCTGAATTGCTCACACACTCCGGCAGATTCAATGGGGGTCTGGCGGCAGATTTCTTTGACTTTATCGTTGGAAATGCATCTGCTTTGAGTGTCGCAGGATATCCACACATTCTTGCCATCTCTGTCGTAGCATAGCTTTCGTCGGTAAAGTGTGCGAAACAAACGGCTGACCATTTCGTCGGCTTTCCCCACACCCTCGTTTTTTGAACAAATTTTGTCCAATTTCTTGCCACTTTCGCATCTTTGGGCCACTGGTGCAACTTGAATCAGTCCCTGTTCGTGTTGTTACACCCTCCGACAACACACCGACGAGGCATGATGTCTCCAAGGTACGGAAAACAGTCGAAAAAACGGAAAATAACAGAGCTGATTTGACTCGGTGTTTGTAATGTGTTTGAGAAAATGGCGGATTGCTTCCCGATGTGACGCTCCGAGAGCGAATGATAGAAAGGCGTTTAATTCGCCAAAATTCACCCATTTAGAGTTCGGAAATCGGTTAAAAAAATATATGGTCTTTTTTCTGCAACATCAAGGTATATATTGACGCTTACATAGGTCTGGTGATAATGTTCCCCTTTAAGTCCTTAAATAAAAATAGTGAACATACTAGACAACTTTTATTAGTAAATAAACAAACAAAGACTCCTAATTAGTCTGCTGATGTATGCAGTAACATAATGTATCATTTAATTTTCTATTATTTTGTCAACATTATTAAAGACAAGTGGTAGAAAATGTATTATTAATCTACTTCCCAAGCAAGAACATCCAGAAGCTGCAATACATACAAAATAGAGCTGCTAGGATCCTGATGAGAGTGCGGAAATACGACCACATCACACCAATTCTCAAATCCCTTCACTGGCTTCCTGTTCCACTCAGGATTGAATACAAAGTCTCCCTACTAACCCACCAGTGCCTCCATGGAAATTCCCCCCTCTACCTCAAAGAACTACTCACCCCCAAATCCTCCACACGACACCTCCGCTCCGGACAGGCTAACCTCCTCCAATTTCCGAGGACAAAGCAACGAACTATGGGAGACCGGGCTTTCTGCTCCGCCGCTCCCAGTCTGTGGAATGCTCTCCCTGACCACCTGAGGGCACCACAGACTGTGGATGCTTTTAAAAAAGGCTTAAAAACCCTTCTTTTAAAAAAACGCCTTTTTATAGATATATGCATACTCGTGCTGTTAGGCTGTTCTAGTTTTTATTTATTTTTTTATTTTTTAATTATATTTTTTTTATTATTTTTTTTCAATACACTGTAGCACTTTGAGGCTGTTTGGTCAATGTAAAGTGCTTTTTACAAATACAATCTGTTATTACATGGGGCGGCATGGCGTAGTGGGTAGAGCAACCGTGCCAGAAACCCGAGGGTTGCAGGTTCGCTCCCCGCCTCTTACCATCCAAAAATCGTTGTGTCCTTGGGCGGGACACATCACCCTTTGCCCCCGGTGCCACTCACACCGGAGAACTGAATGATGAATGATAGGTGGTGGTCGGAGGGGCCGTTGGCGCAAATTGCAGCCACGCTTCCGTCAGTCTACCCCAGGGCAGCTGTGGCTATGAAAGTAGCTTACCACCAACAGATGTGAATGATTGATGGGTTCTACATGTAAAGCGACTTTGGGTACTTAGAAAAGCGCTATATAAATCCCAGTTATTATTATTATCATTATTATTATTATTAATACTTGTTCATTTAATGTTAATATTTGCTTACTTTCTCTTTTAACATGTTCTGTTTACACTTCTGTTAAAATGTGTTGTTTGATACTTTACATTAGTTTTGGATGATACCACAGATTTGGGTATCAATCCGATACCAAGTAGTTACCGGATCATACATTGGTCATATCCAAAGTCCTCGTGTCCAGGGACATATTTCCTGACTTTATAAACATAATATACATTTAAAAAAATAAATATGTTGTGATGCCAGAAAATATCGACATAATCATAGTAGTATTGACAAGATACGTGCCTGTACTTGGTATCATTACAGTGGAGTTTAGGTGTAGATCCACCAATGCCGTTTGAGCTACGGTGTGTAGTGAAGCATGTTTAGCTATTCCTCGTCCTGCAGGGATGATACTTGTAAGAAACTTACTTTATTTGTCGCCATGGGGGCAAGGATTAGTGATTTAGAAGTCGCTAAAAGACTGCCGACGGCGGATGGACGTTAGCCGCATGTCATAAAGCACCTCTTCCTGAGGGTCTTTCAGTGTTATAGCTTCACCTTTATTGTTAGTTTTTAAGCCGAAATGCGTCCGTTCTCCCTTTTCTGTCTACACACTGTGTCTGCTTGTAAGTACTCTGTGATTGTGCGCTGCCGAACATGCTCCTCTGCTCGTAAACCAGCAATGTCATGACGTGACTTCGACGCGGACGCGAGGTGGTGCGGGACGGTATGTTTCAGAGACGGTATAGAACGGAAAATGATTCACTAGTACTATTGTTAAGATTGAGTTCAAGGGTGGACCCCGGGATGCAGAGAATGGAGGCAAGGTATGCGGTAACAAATGAAAATATTTAATAAGTCCAAAATGGTAACTAAGGGTGATGGGGCAAAAGTGCACACCATGGGAAATATAACAAAAGTAGTCTCTTTCAGAGGTTGGCGGAGCAAAGGTCAGGACGCACACAGCGTGGCAAAAACTAGTCCTCTCAAAACAAGGTGGCTAGGAAAACAAAAACACAACGAGGTCAATATTACAGAAATATGCGAAGGCAACATACCAGGGAAGCAGAATCAAGGTAGCACATGTCAGAGCGGAGTTCAGGAACAATAACCGGCAGGGACCAGCTAGTGGAGACGCGCTTAAATGCTATCAGGAAGTGATTAGAAATGCTGATTATCGGTCCTGCTAAACACCGACATTTATTTAATAATACCACCTTAACATTTGACAACCAAACAATTACACAAGGCGAATCAGTAAAGAATCTGGGTATTATCTTCGACCCAACTCTCTCGTTTGAATCACACATTAAGAGTGTTACTAAAACGGCCTTCTTTCATCTCCGTAATATCGCTAAAATTCGTTCTATTTTATCCACTAGCGACGCTGAGATCATTATTCATGCGTTCGTTACGTCTCGTCTCGACTACTGTAACGTATTATTTTCGGGTCTCCCTATGTCTAGCATTAAAAAATTACAGTTGGTACAAAATGCGGCTGCTAGACTTTTGACAAGAACAAGAAAGTTTGATCATATTACGCCTATACTGGCTCACCTGCACTGGCTTCCTGTGCACTTAAGAAGTGACTTTAAGGTTTTACTACTTACGTATAAAATACTACACGGTCTAGCTCCGTCCTATCTTGTCGATTGCATTGTACCATATGTCCCGGCAAGAAATCTGCGTTCAAAGAACTCCGGCTTATTAGTGATTCCCAGAGCCCAAAAAAAGTCTGCGGGCTATAGAGCGTTTTCTATTCGGGCTCCAGTACTATGGAATGCCCTCCCGGTAACAATTAGAGATGCTACCTCAGTAGAAGCATTTAAGTCCCATCTTAAAACTCATTTGTATACTCTAGCCTTTAAATAGCCCCCCTGTTAGACCAGTTGATCTGCCGTTTCTTTTCTTTTCTCCTCTGCTCCCCTTTTCCTTGAGGGGGGGGGGCACAGGTCCGGTGGCCATGGATGAAGTGCTGGCTGTCCAGAGTCAGGACCCGGGGTGGACCGCTCGCCTGTGCATCGGCTGGGAACATCTCTGCGCTGCTGACCCGTCTCCGCTCGGGATGGTGTCCTGCTGGCCCCACTATGGACTGGACTCTTACTATTATGTTGGATCCACTATGGACTGGACTCTCACAATATTATGTCAGACCCACTCGACATCCATTGCTTTCGGTCTCCACTAGAGGGGGGGGGGGGTTACCCACATATGCGGTCCTCTCCAAGGTTTCTCATAGTCATTCACATCGACGTCCCACTGGGGTGAGTTTTTCCTTGCCCGTATGTGGGCTTTGTACCGAGGATGTCGTTGTGGCTTGTGCAGCCCTTTGAGACACTTGTGATTTAGGGCTATATAAATAAAGATTGATTGATTGATTGATTGATTAGCAGCAGGTGTGCCTCGTTGGGGACAAAAGACTGGGGAAGAAACTGAAAAACCAATAGAGAAGGCAGGGAGAAGACAACAAACATAACAACTATACTAATACTGGTATACCGTACAACCCTATGCCAGACAAGACTGAGCTGCTAATTTTTCCATTCTTAAGGTGATTTTGTGTATTTGTGATTGAAAATCTGATTGGGCTCTGCGTGCACATCATTGGCCAGAAACGGGAGATTATGACTCCTGCCAAGCGGTTTCATGGAGCAATACCACACACCCCTGCTGACAACTTTGTGCTACCTTGTTCTCGCCTCTCAATGGCGGCTCTCCCTTGTATACAGATCTGCAAGAGGCACATAAAACACATAAAACAAGCTACAGGAGCTATTTTCTCTTGTGTTGTTGTCTCAGCAAGAGAGCAAAGGAAGCAGTGTGATCTAAATAGCTCATTAACTTTTGATGACCAGGTCCTTTGGCTGTAGATCTTGAAAGCAAACAGGAGCCAGAATCCTTATGGCTATTGATTCGCACCCCCCGCCCCCATTGTGCACATCCCGACGAGAGCCACTGACAACTCCAAATTATTCATGCCAAGATCTGAGCGTTGATGAAAGACCGATGGGGCGGTGTATCCAAATGTGTTTAGTGAGCGTTTTCATTTAGGCCTATTATCATTGTAATAATCATTCAGTATATTTGTTTTTGGGGAGGTGGGAGTGTTAACTTTAAATTGAGCTCAGGAGACATTTTTGGTCGAAAACGCTCCAGTTGCCACGAATGAGGGGCTTGCGGGGTTTGGGGGGGGGGGTCTTTGAACGGAAATGGTGTATGTAAATTGGGATTAAGTGGCTGAGGCCCCTGTCAGCTTCAATGAGCATTGTTGCAATTGTGTGTAAGAGTGTTTGTGCACGAGTGTGTGTCAGCCCGCGGCTTTGGGCTCAAGAAATGCATACAAATGAGTCCTTTACCTGAGACTTCAATCCGTCAATTGGAGGCTGCGTCTATTGGTGAGGAGGCATAGGGTTCGTTTACACAACAAAAAATGAGTAAATATACGGACGACCATGTCAGTAAGGCTTGTAGTGGTTCACTCTGTGATACGGTGAAGGGGCCCCTCTAAGGCCCCTTCTATACTAATCCCACCTAACCTTATCCTTGTCCACACACACACAATGGTCGTTTAAGACCCCCTTAACCCCTTCGTCCGCCGGCGCAATGCTACCTAGTACACATGCACGGAAAATGCGCACGTCATAGTCACCTCTAGTGTTGCTTTGTGTGAAAGTTCTTAAATTGAATTGAACTTATCTGAACAATATCCAGTGTTGTGGTATTTCAATTAACTGGAATCCAGAGTGCTGTGGGCCCCTACTGTAGTGAATCACACCTGAGCCATCATAAATTAATCAAATCTTTATTGGACTTTATTGTGAAAGTAACATGATAAAGAACATTTAACATCAATCAAACTAGGGATCTAGATATCTGGTCAGGATACTTCTCACTCTTTTGCCTTCACCTTCATTGTCCATTCCTTTTTGGTGACTTTATATACTCTGGACCTAGACGTTGAGTCCGCGACATACATGGCGGACAATAACTGATACAGTCTGCTTTGCCATTCCAAATGCATTCGATGTTTTCCGTAGTCTTCCCTCGTCGGCCAGGTAATACAAAGCACACGCTACCTTTTTTTAATCACATCCACTGGAGCCCGCATTCTCGTTGGCTCTCCATCAACAAATGGATAAAGTTTTTTGGTAAGTAGAATCAAAGCTGACCCGGACATTGGAAAGTTCCCTTGCCGTCTGAGAAGTGTTGTATCTGAAATAGCTGCAATCGATTTATCTTAACAAGCGTCTGTACATGTAGAGGAAGGAGAAACACGGGCTGGATGACTCGCCTCCATATTTCTAGTGTTTACCTCTGAGTGGAAACCGGTTGTTATGAAGCTGGCTGTGGCACGGCCTTTCTGGTGTCACTTCCTTTCCGAACTCAGTTTGTAAACGATCGATGAGTCCATACAAAGCTAAGAGCCAGAGATTCAGGAAATACACGGTACACTTACCCGTGTAAAAAATTATCCAAGGCGTGCAACCTTAAACGATGGTTTAGTGTGGCTGAAACGCGGCTTAGAGTAAAGAATTATTTGTTTAAGGGGTTTGGTGTAGACAAAACCTAATGCTGATAACATTTGCATTTGTTTCATAGTTCTGGATCTGTACAATGATGTTGACAGGTAAAATCCCCCCCAAAATAGACAGAGTAGGGATTTTAGGCTTGTTTTGTAAAAACTACTTTTTTGAACGCAAACTTTTAGCTCCAAAATGTGGGTGTGCCTATACCTATACCAGCCTGCTGGCGTTACCGACAGAAGACTGGAAGCAATCTCATATTGCGTAGTTTGTGTTTTGGTAGCATCTTCATCCCGAATCATGTTAATTTTGTGCATAATTTGATGAATTTTGCAAAATAGCCTTGAGTGGAGAAAGACTAAGTCAGAACCTGAGGGCAGATGGCATAAAGACCAGCGTATCTGAAGATTCGGTGCCAGAACGTAGTTTTCTGTACTCGCGTTTCTGGCTCTCCCCCCGCATACTTGCTCTCTCTATGTGCCTTCCCAGTTCCTGTGTCTTATGTCCTTTGTGTTCCCCGCAGTGCCTTTCCTGTTCCCCGTGATTGAGCTATGTGCCTCTACTCCTCTCTGGATTTTGGACTGCCTCCCTCGATCTTCGACCCCTGCTTGGACACGGACCTTTTGACGCCTCGCTATACCCCCCGACAACCTGCCTGTCTCACAAACATTCGAGCCTGCCTTTCCCCTCCAGGACTTCCGCCTCTCGCTCAACACTCACGGTAACACACAACAGTTAATTCCACACACAGTCTCACACACACACACACACCCACACACACACACACACACACACACACACACACACACACACACACACAAGTTTGGATTTTTGTCACACTACATTCTCTAGTTTATATATAATATATATATATATATATATATATATATATATATATATATATATAATAAATCATAGAGCTACTATGCCCCCTTGTGGTTTGTGCCGTCTACTCCTCCTGTACGTAACAATAAATCTGTACAGCTGATATGTGCATCTACATCAACAGCATGATTTGCGTTAGTGACTGGACAGGACAGTTTAGAAGAAAAAAAATAAAGAAAATGAGGATAAGCCTCAACGGACGAGGCACTGGCTGTTCCAAGTGGACCACTCCTCTGTGCATCAGTTGGTGACATATCTGCGCTGCTGACTTGTCTACATGCAAGCTGATCTCCTGCTGGCCTCCCAATAAACTGGTCTTTCACATTATGAAGTCGAGACCCTGGGTGGACCAACCAGTCAAAGTCAGAGACCAAGAGCCGCATTTTCTGTGTAACCGCAAAGAGCCACATCATACACATGGGCACACATGAACATCACCCCATCCCTTACACACACACACACACACACACACACACACACACACACACACACACACACACACACACACACACACACACACACACGACTTTACTCCGCCAGATGTATTGTAAATGTCACACACCAACATGATAATGACAGAAATGGACTCCGACAGTACTAAGACCACAGGCCGGTCATTTTCAACAATTTGAACCCTAAATCATAACAAAACAGTCTCAATGTGTTTCTCTTTGAAGAAACAATCATTAAATGAAATTCAGGTCAACATTACTCAAAATAAAATAGAGCAGGTAAAGGAATTTAAATATGTGGGTGTTATTTTGGACCCTAGGCTAAAATTTGATGGCCATATTATGAAAATGACTAAGACCATAAAAATAAATATAAACTGTTTCAGGCTTATTAGTCATCCATCCACAAAAAGAACTTGTAAGGGATATTTCGATCATCTGGATGCTCTGGGCCTGATTTACTAAGATCCAAATACCCTGTGCGAAACAACGTGTGCAAACTACAAAATATAGCGGGGAGCCGTGCATTTCACACCTAGGGCTTCAGTGATGTCTTACTTAGTCCGACGTTAATCATTACTTCTAATAATACCACAATTTATGTCTGTATCTGAAATAGCTGCAATCGCTTTCTCTTAAAGGGGAACATTATCACAATTTCAGAAGGGTTAAAACCATTAAAAATCATTTCCCAGTGGCTTATTTTATTTTTCGAAGTTTTTTTTTAAATTTTACCCATCACGCAATATCCCTAAAAAAAGCTTCAAAGTGCCTGATTTTAACCATCGTTATATACACCCGTCCATTTTCCTGTGACGTCACACAGTGATGCCAACACAAACAAACATGGCGCATAGAACAGCAAGATATAGCGACATTAGCTCGGATTCAGACTCGGATTTCAGCGGTTTAAGCGATTCAACAGATTACGCATGTATTGAAACGGATGGTTGTAGTGTGGAGGCAGGTAGCGAAAATGAAATTGAAGAAGAAACTGAAGCTATTGAGCCATATCGGTTTGAACCGTATGCAAGCGAAACCGACGAAAACGACACGACAGCCAGCGACATGGGAGAAAGCGAGGACGAATTTGGCGATCGCCTTCTAACCAACGATTGGTATGTGTTTGTTTGGCATTAAAGGAAACTAACACCTATGAACTAGGTTTACAGCATATGAAATACATTTGGCAACAACATGCACTTTGAGAGTGCAGACAGCCCAGTTTTCATTAATTAATATATTCTGTAGACATACCCTCATTCATTCTCCCGAATTCGGAGGTCTCAAGGTTGGCAAGTATGGGGTTACCTTAAACCAGTGGTTCTCAAACTTTTTTTGTCATCCCCCACTTTGGACAAGGGGGAGTTTTCAAGCCCCACCTGCCCCCATCGCCCCAACAGAGCGCTAATGCCAAGCTTTAAAATTTTCAAATTTATTGAACATCAAGTTGTATACATTCAAACTCAATAACATAAAATAACATCAAGTTCAATAATAAATAAAATAACTGTGCAGCTGTGGTTAACTTGCATCAAGTTCAATAATAAATAAAATAACTTCCATCAAGTTCAATAAATAAAACAAAAGTGTTATAACTTGCATCAAGTTCAATAATAAATCAAAAAAAGTGTTATAACTTGCATCACGTTCAATAATAAATCAAAAAAAGTGTTATAACTTGCATCAAGTTCAATAATAAATCAAATAAGTGTTATAACTTGCATCAAGTTCAATAATAAATCAAATAACTTGCATCAAGTTCAATAATAAATCAAAAAACTGTTATAACTTGCATCAAGTTCAATAATAAATAAAACAAAATTGTTATAACTTGCATCAAGTTCAATAATAAATCAAATAAAAGTGTTATAACTTGCATCAAGTTCAATAATAAATCAAAAAAGTGTTATAACTTGCATCAAGTTCAATAATAAATCAAAAAGTGTTATAATTTGCATCAAGTTCAATAATAAATAAAACAAAAATGTTATAACTTGCATCAAGTTCAATAATAAATCAAACATGTGTTATAATTTGCATCAAGTTCAATAATAAATCAAAAAAAGTGTTATAACTTGCATCAAGTTCAATAATAAATCAAATAAGTGTTATAACTTGCATCAAGTTCAATAATAAATCAAATAACTTGCATCAAGTTCAATAATAAATCAAAAAACTGTTATAACTTGCATCAAGTTCAATAATAAATAAAACAAAATTGTTATAACTTGCATCAAGTTCAATAATAAATCAAATGAAAGTGTTATAACTTGCATCAAGTTCAATAATAAATCAAATAACTTGCATCAAATTCAATAATAAATCAAAAAAGTGTTATAACTTGCATCAAGTTCAATAATAAATCAAAAAGTGTTATAATTTGCATCAAGTTCAATAATAAATAAAACAAAAATGTTATAACTTGCATCAAGTTCAATAATAAATCAAACATGTGTTATAATTTGCATCAAGTTCAATAATAAATCAAATAAAAGTGTTATAACTTGCATCAAGTTCAATAATAAATCGAATAAGTGTTATAACTTGCATCAAGTTCAATAATAAATCAAATAACTTGCATCAAGTTCAATAATAAATCAAAAAACTGTTATAACTTGCATCAAGTTCAATAATAAATAAAACAAAATTGTTATAACTTGCATCAAGTTCAATAATAAATCAAATAAAAGTGTTATAACTTGCATCAAGTTCAATAATAAATCAAATAACTTGCATCAAGTTCAATAATAAATCAAAAAAAGTGTTATAACTTGCATCAAGTTCAATAATAAATCAAAAATGTGTTATAACTTGCATCAAGTTCAATAATAAATCAAATAAAAGTGTTATAACTTGCATCAAGTTCAATAATAAATCAAATAACTTGCATCAAGTTCAATAATAAATCAAAAAAGTGTTATAACTTGCATCAAGTTCAATAATAAATCAAATAAAAGTGTTATAACTTGCATCAAGTTCAATAATAAATCAAATAACTTGCATAAAGTTTAATAATACATAAAAAAAAGTGTTATAACTTGCATCAAGTTCAATAATAAATCAAAAAAGTGTTATAACTTGCATCAAGTTCAATAATAAATAAAACAAAAGTGTTATAACTTGCATCAAGTTCAATAATAAATAAAAAATGTGTTATAACTTGCATCAAGTTCAATAATAAATCAAATAAAAGTGTTATGACTTGCATCAAGTTCAATAATAAATCAAATAACTTGCATCAAGTTCAATAATAAATACAATAAAAGTGCCACTTTGCAATCTCTGCAAAAAAAAAAGGAGGAGCTATGCATTTGGCAAGACAGGGCAAGTGACAGCACTTTGCCCCAGGAGAGCCACCTTGCTTCACTGTGAAACAGCACGGCTGTATGATCAGCTCCCATTTCCTCACACAGTGCAGAGAACAGTCGCACTTTCAGTGGTCGTGTTTTGATCAAAATTACCGCGCTCACAACATCTGTTAAAACCTCATTGAGTTCGGGGTTGAGCTGCCTTGACGCGAGTGCTTCCCGGTGAATGACACAGTGTGTGCCCGTCACATTTTTGTTTCTCTGCAGGCGCTGGCTCTGGCTCGACGACCTTTGAGGTGCGAGTCACAAATGTATATATTTGTGTAATTGTGGTCCACACATTAGCCTGCTACCCATCCGCGCGAAAGTTTGTTCCGCTTAGCCCCGCCCCCATTAGTTACTGTTGCTATGTCTGTCAAACTTTCGCTCCTACCGAGAAATATAAAGCCTACAGTAAAAATAGGGACCGGTAATTTCCGTTTATTTATATAGCGGATTTCACAGACAGAATCACAAAGTGATTTACAGTGTGTATAGAAAATGAAAGCATAGTAAAAAATAATAATCTAAGAATATAATAATAAAAAAAAAATTGAAAGTGAAATTTCCTCCCGTTCCTCGCGCCCCACCTGTCATGTCTCTATTCCCCACCAGTGGGGCGCGCCCCACACTTTGAGAAACGCTGCCTTAAACGCTGGTTTAGCGTGGCTGAAACGGGGCTTAAGCTAAATAATTATTCGTTTAAGGAGGTATCCGGCTTAGTGTAGACATGGCCTTAATGGATTGCCCTTTTCAGTCTGCTCACTTAACAAACGCAATGTTCTGCGCATAAGTTTAGCAGATCACTTTTGAATGTGCTGTCAAGTTTGCACGCGTTTAAGTACAAGCCAATATTTTGTTGATCAGCATACTTGCCAACCCTCCCGGTTTTCCCGGGAGACTCCCGAATTTCAGTGCCCCTCCCGAAAATCTCCCGGGGCAAAATCTCCCGAATTTCTCCCAATTTCCACCCGGACAACAACATTGTGGGGCGTGCCTTAAAGGCACTGCCTCAGACATTGAGACATTTCTCAATGGTATAGACTTACCTAAATTGAATACAAGGCAGGTATCAAATTTAGATCTTGCTATTTCTGTAGGCGAACTACACGATGCTCTTCAACAGATGCCAAACAATAAAGCTCCAGGGCCTGATGGGTTCCCTGTGGAGTTCTACAAAACATTCTGGTCACTGCTAGCTCCGATATTTACGAAAATGGCTTTAGAGATTAAAGAAAACTCATTCCTTCCTCCAAATATGAACTCTGCCACGATCAGTCTCTTGCTAAAACCTGATAAAGACCCAACACTTCCATCCAGTTACCGGCCAATCTCCCTGATTAATGCTGATCTTAAAATTATCTGCAAAGTATTAGCTCAAAGATTAGAAAAAGTCACTCCATATATAGTACATCCTGATCAAACAGGTTTCATCAAAGAGAGACAATCGTCCAACAATGTTCGCCGTCTACTCAATGTGATAGACTATTCTGTTATTCATAATCTAAAAACAGCTGTTGTTTCATTAGATGCTGAAAAAGCATTTGATAGAGTGAACTGGAATTTTCTTCTAGCTACTCTACAGAAATTTGGATTTGGAGACTCATTTATAGAATGGATTAAGGTCCTATATAGTTTTCCTACAGCTTCGGTTAGAACGAACAGCCAAATATCTCCAAGGTTTAATCTTATGAGGGGCACAAGGCAAGGGTGTCCACTTTCTCCGTCACTGTTTGCTATATTTATTGAACCTCTTGCAACCGCTATTCGACAGCATGCAAATATTAAAGGCATCCATACCGCAACCGTTCATCATAAAATAAGCCTTTATGCTGATGATGTATTACTTTTCTTACAAAATCCACATTCTTCTCTTCAAGATACAATCTCACTTATCAATAAATTCAGTTCTATTTCAGATTACTCCATCAACTGGTCCAAATCTACTGTGTTACCAATTAATTTTGACTTTCAGAGCACCTCATCGATTCCACTGCATAAAGGGAACATTAAATACCTGGGAATCAATATTTCCTCCACATTGTC